>NC_041698.1:822374-832374 GCF_900097015.1 Plasmodium sp. gorilla clade G2
TTATTTTTATCATAATGAATTTTTCTAGTACTAGAACTGGAAGAACATGATCTCATACTCAAGCCCCTCTTCTGTCTTCTTTTATTTCTATTTTTTGAGAAATACATATCGTCATTTGAATATTTACTGCTTGCAAGACTCCTAGATCTTCGTCTCGTATCAGACATATTTCTTTTATCATAATCATCCTCCTAAAATAAAAAATAAAAATAAGACAATATATATAGCAGTTATAGGATTTATATTACTTCAACATATATGTAACTATATAAGAATATTTTTTTTTTTTTTTTTATATTTTTTTTATATTTTTATTTATGTTTACCCCTCCTTTTTTGTTATGTACACTTGATACCCTATTTTTCGAATCTAAAAAAAAAAAAATAAAAAAATAACAATATAATCAAGGTATTCACATATATATATATTTATATTTATATATATTTTTATTTTTTATTGCTATGGATTCCCTTGTAGTACCTCTACTTCTGTTCGATTTTGAATATTCATCATGTTGTTTTTCTCTAACACTTGATGATTTATTTGATTTATCATTTTTCAAATAAGTGTCGCTTTTCTTTTGTTTTTTTATGTCACTCATAAGTTTCATTAACCAGTCTACAAAAACGGTGGTCTACACATACAAAAAAATAATAAATAAATAAATATATATATATGTATATATTAAATACATACACACAATAATACATGTAGAAAAAAAAAAAAAAAAAAAAAAAAAAAAAAAAATACATATATATATATATATATATATACACATATACATATGTTTTATTTTTATATTTCCTTACGTGATCTCCTAAGAAATCCTTCAATTCATTGCACATAAATTCACTGCTACTTTTAGCGTTCCCAGCCATATGCCACACATATTCTGTCAATATATCTACTTCATACTCTCCTAACAATTCTCTTAATTTTTCTGTTATTATGGTTTGATATACTTTTTGTTCCTCTTTACTTTTAGTTAACATTTTGTTCTTTACAAATAAGTATAATATATAATATGTAATTATATATTATAATTGGTAAAGATGAAACTATAATAAATAAATATTAAAAAATATATATGTACATATATATATATATATATATATATATATATATATATATATTCATTTATATGTTCTATTTTTTTTTTTTTTTTTTTCTGACAGATTATTTTTTTTTTGTTGTAGTTATTATATTCTATATTATATCTATTCAGTTGATTTTTCTATAAGTCATATAAAAATATGTGAAATTCATTTTATCTTTTTTTTTTTTTTTTTTTTTTTTTTTTTTTTTTCTTAATTTGGTGTATACAATATTCTCTATCTTATTTTTATATTTTGTGTTAATAATTGATTGGTTTTTTCTTTTGATAAAAAAAAAAAAAAAAAAATGAGTAATATATTTACAAATGTTATATATATATATATATATATATATATATATATATGTTGAATTTTAATTTGTTCCACCTCAAATGGTTAATCTCAAATAATATAAATATAAATTATTAAATATATTATAATATATGTATATATATATAGTAATGGTAATTTCTTTTTTCTTCTTTAATTATTAACTCTTATTGTAAATATATAAATGTATAAAAAAAATGTATTTATTATAATTATATACATATAATAATATATTTATATATTTTTTATATTTTATTTACAACTTTTAATTATTCATATTATATATATATATATATATATATAGTGAGGCACATAATTTATTATTAAATTAGCAAATCAATGAATACAAATTATAATTTTTATATAATGTTATAAATATATAATAAAATACGTACTATTTTATATTTATATTATATATATTAATAAGATCTTTAAAAAAAGAAACTATATGTATAAATATATATATATATATATATATATATATATATATATAATGAGAAGTATTTTTTATAAAAGAAAGAAAATATAAAATTTAATAATATATATTATATTATATATATATAATATAATATTATTAAAGGCAAAAAAGGAAAAAAGGAATTGTGATAATACTATACAATAATAATAACAATAATAAAAATCAAAAAAAAAAAAATAATATAATATAATATATTATCTATATATATATATATATATATATATATATATATATATATATAATGAGGGAAAAATATTATATATATATATTACTATATACTATAATATAAAATAACATGTATTGTATTAATTTATTAATTTATTTGCGCATATATTTTTTTAACACGTATATAATAATAAATAAGGGTTATACAATTTATATGTTTTTTCACTATATTTATTTTTGCTATAATAATAATATATTACAAATATATATAATATATATGTATAAATATTTTTTTTTTTTTTTTTTTTTTTTTTTTTTTTTCTTTTTGTGGGTTTTTTTTAATATCGTACTATTATATTATATAATATTTTATGTTATTTTCTTCTTATAATTATATATATTTAGAAAAAAAAAATTTATATAAAATTTTTTTGCTTACATTGATATGTTTTATTAAAATGTATGACTAATATAAATTTCCTATAAAGGGGAATAGTCAGTCTCTATATTTAAACATTTGTCATATATTTATAAACAGAACTAAAAGAAAATACAATTAAAAAAAAAAAATTTTTTTTGGGGAATATCATTTTCTCCATATATATATATATATATAAATAGATTTATTTTTGACATATATATATATATATATTTTTAATATATACACCCCCACATATATATATATATATATATATTAAATCATTTTGATATAATTAATTAGTAATGGTCCCTTTTTGATGTCTATATATTATTTATCTTTTCAAAAAAATGTTAATTTAAATATAAATAAAAATGATCCTGAGGAATATAATTTTTTTAAAAATGAAAATGAAAGAATTGATGATTTAATTCCTGAATTTATGACTGAATATTTTGAATGACTGTAAAAGTTTATATTGGTGAAGTAGAGAAAGAAAATAAAAATAAATTAATATCACATATATATAATAATTAATAAATGATAAAATAAATTAATCTTTATATAAGAAAAAATTTGTATATATGATCCTATTTTTCTTGTAAGATTATGAATAATTTATAAAATAAAAATAAAAATAAAAAAAAAAATATATATATATATATATATGTATATATTTATATATTTATATATATTTGTTTTGTTTCATATCATTTCATGTTAAATTATTTTCTATTTTTTTTTTTTTATTATTTTATTTTAATTTTTTTTTTGTTATTTTTATTGAATAACGTTAAATGAAAATTTATTTTGTTGTTATCTTGCCTGTGTTAATACGTGGAGTGAGTTGCATAATTAAAAATGTTTCAAGTAATATATCTAATAATATGACAGCCCACTCACCATTCTTTTTTGTGCATAATAAATACAAAAGGAATAGAAATTTTAAATTGAAAAATAATAAAGACGAGAATAATTTTATTAATATATATACTGTCAAGAATCCATTAAAATGTAAAGTTGTAGATAAAATTAATTTAGTAAGAACAAATTCACCTAATGAAGTTTATCATTTAGAAATAAACCATAATGGTCTCTTTAAATATGTAGAAGGCCATACATGTGGTATTATACCTTATTATAATGAACATGATAATAAAACAAATAAAGATATTAATAAAGATGATAATATAATAAATACCAATAATAATACAATTCATAATAATATATCTCCAATTAATATTAAAAAACAATTATGTGCTAGATTATATTCTATATCTTCTAGTAATAATACTGAGAATTTGTCAGTTGCTGTAAAAATACATAAATATAAACAAAAAGACAATGACTCAAATATTATAAATTATGGTTATTGTTCAGGTTTTATAAAAAATTTAAAAATTAATGATGATATATATTTAACAGGTGCACATGGATATTTTAATTTACCTAATGATGCTATACAAAAAAATACAAATTTTATTTTTATTGCAACAGGAACAGGTATCTCTCCATATATTTCATTTTTAAAAAAATTATTTGCATATGATCATAATAATATAAATAATAGAAATAGTAATTATACTGGTCACATAACTATTTATTATGGAGTATATAATGAAGACTCCATTTTATATTTAAATGAACTTGAATATTTTCAAAAAATGTATCCTAACAATATAAATATACATTATGTTTTTTCGTATAAACAAAACTCCGATGCCACAAGTTTTTACGTGCAAGATGAAATATATAAAAGGAAAACAGAATTCTTAAATCTTTTCAATAATTATAAATGTGAATTATATATATGTGGTCATAAATCAATCAGATATAAAGTTATGGATATTTTGAAAAGTGATGACCAATTTGATGCAAACAAAAAGAAAAGAGTTCACGTTGAGGTGTATTAATACAAAAAAAAAAAAAAAAAAAAAAAAAAAAAAAAAAAAATTATCATCTATATAAAATGTAATGAAATATTACAAATATGTTATATATTTATGCATAAATGTTAATATATATATATATATGTATATATTTATATAAATTTTTATATATATCATGTGTGTGATGGTACTAAATATGTACACGCACATAAAAAAATACACTATCATTTCATGATTATATAAACAACTTAATATTTTTTTAAACAATAACTTTTTATAATGTTAATCTTTTTTTGTCCCTTTAAATACTGAAAAATAACTTAACAGTGAATTAGAAAAAAATTCAAAGCATACATTGCAGCAACAAAGGAATAAAACCAACACACTAATTATGTATATGATCCACCACATGGCATACGTAACTATAAAAATAAATATATATATTATATATACTTATATATATATATATATATATATTTATATTTATATGCTATTTCTTTTATTTTTCTTTAAAATAAAGGCTTTTTTTACCAGGTGTATGATAAATCACATATTTGGATAGTCCTTTTCGAATTTGCTCTAAAAAAAAAAAAAAAAAAAAAAAAAAATATTATAATAGCTATCCAGCTAGCCAAAAATATAACAACATAAAAAAAGTAAATATAAATAAATATATATATATATATATATATATATATATTTATATATATGTTTCATTTTATTTTTTTATTTCTTTATTTTTTTGTTTACCGTCACATGGTGGGGGAACTTCCACCTTTTCGTTTCCCCAATTTAACATGGTTGCACTTTGCATATTTTTTTGTGTCCATCCATTATTACATTTGCAAATAATTCTGTTCAATTTCATAATAAATATGCAAGTTCCATTTAAACAAGGATTTGTTTCAGGAAATGAGCAAGGATTATTTTCAATTTCGCAATTCTTTCCTTTGAAAAAATCTCCACATTCGCATTTATAGTATGGTTTATCACTCGTAGGTACACATTTGCCTTAAAATAAAATAATAATAATATGTAAACAAAATTACATATATATATATATATATATATTATATTATTTCATTTAACTTAATCATACCCGTCTTACATAAAGCCATAGAACATGATTCATTCATGCCGTATATATTACAATCCTTTTCACACACATTCCATGTTTCTTTACAATCAATTCCTTTCTCATTCTCATTACATAAACATAATTGTTTATTATCTTCTAATACGTAACAATCATGTTTACAATTATGTGGGTTAACACAATCTTTACAAAAGGTAATATTATATTTCTCAAGAAAATAAAAAATTAATAATAGTCCTATAATCAATTGATAAAATCTAAACATAACGCATATCTCAAAATGTATAAAAGAAAAAAAAAAAAATTCAACATAATAATATATTATAATATAATATAAGTTAATTAAAATATATACATATATATATTAAGTATTAATTATTTTTTAAATGAAAATATTTAACCAAATATGTATAATGTATAATGTGTAAATCGTAATTCTAAATTTTTTTTTTTTTTTTTTTTTTTCCAAAAATTTAATTCGAGCCATTCATTTTTTTCAAGAAATAATAATTTTCATTATGTTTTACACATTTTAACAATTAATATTAAACGTAACTCATAAATAATATTAATATATTCTTGAATATTTTATTTTTATCATCTACATATATTAACCATAAATATGTCATGAGTTATTTTTATTATCCATTTTACATTAATATATTTAATATTTTTATGAGATATACAATAAGAAATATATGAATTAAAAAATATTTATATTTTAATATAGAAGCAATGAATACTTAATATAAATATTATTATTAATACAAGGAAATATTTATTTCAAGTTAAACTGTAGCAAAAATTTAAGATAGCGAGGGAGTTCATAAAACTTATCAGAATATTACTAACCATAATATTTTACTTAACGGTACAAAAAAAAAAAAAAATATATATAATATATATAATATATATATATATATATATATTTATTTATTTATATTGTTCAAAATATGTTTTCATTAAGGATATAAAAGAACAATTACCGATTTGATAATTATATATTCACAAATTTTTATTGTTTTATTTATTTTAAATGTTGCTAAAGTTATATATTACTGAAGAAGCTTGATTTAATTTGTTTATAAATAAAATGTATACATATATATATATACATATAGACAAGAATATAAAAAATATAACTCTTTTATATATTTTAAATATATATGATACATTGACAATATATATTCAAATACAAATAAAAACATTAATATTATATTTTAATCAATAAAATAAAAATAAATTAACATATATACATAAGAATATATAATTATCACATATAAGTGTATATAAATAAATTTCATTTTTTTTTTTTACACATTATTATTTATAATAGATATATTTTATTTGCATATAATTAAAATAATCATTTTGATACATTATATTTAATGCGGAAAAAGAAAAAAAAAAAAAAAAAAAAAAAAAAAAAAGCAAATAAATAAATAAATAAATAAATAAATAAAAGAAGATAATATATAAGATAACATGAATAATAAATTATACACATATATATATATATATATATATATATATATATATATTTATGAATCAATATGTAAATTCTACAAACATAAGAAAGTTAATTTATTAATTTTTTTAATTTTTTATTTTTTATTTTTATTATTATTTTTTTTTTTGTGTGTGTCTATATAAATTTTTGAATTTAAAATTTTTGAGATCTTAATTTAATAGATGGTAAAGGGCCATCTGATTCAGGCCATGAAACAGATATACCATTTTGAAAAAGTATAGGTTTATATTGTGGTATTGGTATAGTCATAATTGCTGAATTTCTATAATGCTCAATATTTGCTTTTAATCCTTGTACTCTTCCCCATGTAACCGAACAGACTTTGTTACTTTTAAATGCATTTAATTTATAATTATTAAAAAATTTGATAAACAGTTCAGCATAATATGGATGTATAAAATTAATAAAAGCATATCCAACATTACATTTATTTCTAAAATCAATTGGTAAATAAAAAAAATCATATAATCCTTTAAAATGTTCATTCATTACATCCATCAACATATTTTGTGTATATTTGTTTGGAATATTTCTGAGCATAACTGTTGTAAGAATCTTACTCTTATTATTATTATGACAATTATTCATATTATTATTTGTATGATTTTCCAAATCTTGGATATTTAGTATCGTACCTAGGGGTATTTCATCCTCACATTTGTAAACGGAACAATCAATATAATTATTTTTCTTATTATTTAATTTATCAAATTCATTTATATTATTATCATTATTTGTTCTGTTATTAGTTTCATTATTCACCTTTTTGTTGTTATCATTAATTTTTTTATTGCTGTTCATATTATTTCTCAAATTTACCTGACTTGTGCAGGTGTTATTTAAAGTACGATTACACACAGAAAAATTATGATTTAAATTAAAATTATTTATATATGAATTATTATTAAAATGAATAGAATTATTTGCATCATTAATGACTGAATTATTTTTAATAATATTATTTATTTCATTATATATAATATTATTATTATTATTATTATTATTGTTAACGGCATGATATTTCTTTATATTATCTGTTAACAGATCATTATTTTCATTTATTATGGTATCATTATCTTTATCACTATCTTCATCAGAATTCATGTGTATAACAGTTGAGATTGTATTTAATTCAATTTCTTCATCTTTATTTTGTGGATGCAATATATTTGAATCATTACATAATGTAGAATATTTTAATGTGTGCCTATCATTATTAGTTTCTTTATTATTCACATTATTAATCTTTATATTCATATTATCTTTTTCTTCTTTTAATATTTTGTCCAAATGTTTTAATGGGCCTTCATTATTGTTTATATTGTGTAGTATATATGGAGATATATATGTATTTTTTACATGAATAATTCTGGTGCCTTTGACATTACTCATATTTATCTTTTCATCTATCATAGGCATTTTGATAAAAGAAAAAAAAAAAAAAAAAAAAAATATATATATATATATATATATTAATGTATTATTTGCAACACTTTTTGGTTATTGTCTCTCCTCTATTTTTTATTTATTTTTAAAATATTTTTTTATATCAAATAAATTAGTCCAAATATATATATATATTATATAATTACATGTTATATTCCTTTTTCCAAATATTTAAAAAAATGTGGATTTCATATTCTTATGAAAAAAAAAAAATAAATAAATATTACGAAACAACTTTAAAAACGGGAATAAAAAAAAAATATGTAAAATCTCAATTTTTAAGAATTATATATTTAATAATATTCCATCGATATTTAGCATACACATTAAATGTTGGAGCATACAGATATATACAAAAATTAAAACACAAAATAATTATAATCAGTTATAACATTTAAAGTATTTACATAACTTTATTTTTTCTTATAAACATATATAATATAATATATATTATATATATATATATATATATATATATAAAGGAAGAAATAAATAAATTAAAAAAAAAAAAAATATATGATATAAAAAATACGAAATGAATTTGGCACTTTTTTTGTTCTTTTACAATTGACGGTTTTTTTTTTTTTTTTTTTTTTTATTCTATTTTTAAAAAGAGTACCATTTTAATCTAATTCATTGATTAATTATTTGTCATATTATTTCTCAATAATCAAAATAAGTAAAACAAAAAGAAGAAAACTTGTATGATTTTATAAAAAGAGAATATTTCCACACATGCAAATGTTATATGTAAGCACAAGATGCATCTATTATTTTTATTATATTTTGATAATTTTAAAATATTTTTAAATGAAATAAAAAGATTTTAATTAAAATATTCGTTTTATAAAAATAATATTATTAATACATATAATACATCGAAGAAAAAATCCTATGAGTCAAATTGTATCTATTAATTATAATAGATTTTTTTTTGTTCTATACATTAGTATGTACTTATTATATATTATCTTAATTGTATTCAATATATAATTTTCATTTAGTTTTTATAACTTTTAATTATATTTTTATTTCAAATTTTATATAATATTCCTTTGTTAAAATAAATATACACAATATATATTTATTTATATTAATAAGAATAGTTCAAAGAAAAAAAAAAAAAAAAAAGAAGAGAAAATGATATAAAAAAAATGAATTTTATTCAAAAAATAATATTAAAAAGAAAAGGAAAAAAATGAAAATTTTTTTTGTATATCTTAATTTGAAATGGACAAATTATAATTGGCAAAATCCCAATTTATTTTATTAAACCATTCTAAAAAATAAAATAAAAAAAAAATATATATATATATATATATAATTATTTTATGAATGAATATATTATGATTATTCGTAAAATGCATTTTATATATTCACTATAATACTACTTTAGACAAACCTTTTATATAATCAGCTCTCGAGTTTTTATAATCCACATAATAAGAATGTTCCCATATATCTTTAAAAAATTAAAAATAATAAAAATGTGTCACAAAAGGTATAATATATATATATATATATATTATTTTCTTTTCCTATTTACCTAATGT
>NC_041698.1:834874-854874 GCF_900097015.1 Plasmodium sp. gorilla clade G2
AAGTAATAAGGAATTGTATATGGTTCTTTTTTTCCTATAATTCATTATATAATATATATTATATATGTTTTTTTTTTTTTTTTTTTTTTTTTTAAAAATTAATAAAATAATAAAACAAAATATAAAATATACATTTATTACGATGAGTTATTTTATATAATTTAACAGATATAAAAAAAAAAATATATAATATTTAGAGAGAAAGACCTTGTATACAGAAAAAATATTATAGGGGAAAAAAATAAAATAAATAAAACTTATATATATATATATATATATATATATATTATTTATATAATTAAAAGTTTCCTTTTATTATTTTTTTTTTTTTGAATTATTTATATATATGGAATAAATATATCTAATGAACATTTCTTTTTAGTTTGAAGTAATGAATTATGAGTCCAGTCGATAAATAAGTAATATGTTATAGAGGGTTACATATATTTAAAAATTTATGAACATAATAATATAATATAAACAATACATTTAATATATATAAAGAAAAATCATATGAGACAACAATATTTATAAAACGAACATATATATGTATATATATATATATATGTGAGAGATTGAACTGATTTAAAATTACTATTAAAAAGAACATATAAAAAATGATAATAACAAAATTTATATGCTACTAAGTAGTACCTTAAATAATCACATATCAAAGTATAGTATATAACAATATTATTACATATATATATATATATATATATATATATATATATATTTATTTATTTATATTTTATTATTATTTATTTTTTTTTCTGCGAAATGTATTATGACCCGCTGGTTGCGCTTGTTAATATATTACCCGTGGAAAAACTAAGCGATGAGAATAGCAAAAAAAAATCTAGATGGGAAAGGAATGCAACTAATAATATTATAGAAAATAAAGTAGTGGTATCAAACAAGTGGGGGTCTGAAGATTATAAACCTTATCTACCATTACCTTTTGTTGATTTCCCACCAGGTTTAACTCCTGCTCAGTTAGATCAGTTTTTGAGAGAACAAAGATATGATGAATTAACAAAAAAATTAAATAAAGGGGAATTAGAATATGTAGATCCAGATATTCGACCGCCTTCTCCACCTCCTATATATGACAAGAATGGTAGTAGGATTAATACAAGAGAAGCAAGAATAAAAAATAGTATGATAGAAGAACATCATAGGTTAATAGAATATTTATTAAAACATGTAGATGGATTTGTAGCACCTCCTACTTATAAACCAATAAAGAAAATTCGTAAGATTGAAATACCTATAGATAAATATCCAGAATATAATTTTATGGGTTTAATTATTGGTCCACGTGGTTGTAATCATAAACGATTAGAAGCTGAGAGTGGTGCCCAAATAAGTATAAGAGGAAAAGGCACATTAAAAGAAGGTAAAAAAACAGATCATCAGACTGAAATAGAAGCTGCTATGCCTAAACATGTACATATAGCAGCTGATACAGAAGAATGTGTAGAAAAGGCTGTTAGTTTAATAACACCTTTATTAGATCCTTTTCATCCTTTACATGAAGAATATAAAAGAAAAGGATTAGAACAATTAGCTCTAGTTAATGGTATTAACTTAAGTCAATTAGATACACAAAGATGTTCTATATGTAATTCAAATACACATTTAACATTTGAATGCCCAGAAAATATGAATATACAAAATTTTAAAAAACCAGAAATTAAATGTAATTTATGTGGAGATCATGGTCATATTACTTTAGACTGTAAACTAGCCAAACAATCTTCATCTAATTATATTAATAAAAATGATCTAGAAAATTCCAATGACATATCACAACCTATACATGCACATCTACATTCACCTGCACCTCCCCCACCTCCACCACCTCCTCCATTATATGACCCAATAACAAATACAACACAAGGATATAATGGAATATATAAAATGGACAAAATAAAAATGGATTTAGAATATGAAAAAATGATGAATGAATTAAATGGTGATCATCCGAATAAAGACAAAAAAAATGATGACATATATAAAAAATTAAATGAAAATACAATGGATAATATTACAAATCAAAATGATATAATGAATATGAATAATGATAAATATAATATATCACATGATAATAATATGATTCCAACAAATAGTAATAATATAAATGATATAAATGATATATATAAAAATAATAATAATAATAATAATAATCAGATAAATGATAATAATGAGTTATATAAAAATGATAATGAATATAATAATAATTATATGAATAATTATCCTATTAATATAAATAAATTTAATCCATCAAATCATCATAATATGAACAATCCTAATTTTATACCTCTTCCACAAAATAATAATGAAAATCATTTTAATAACATGTTAAATTTTAATAATGTAAATAATATACCTTTAACACCTCCATTACCACCTATATTACCAAATTTTCTTAATCTCCCATTTGTTGATAATGATATTATGATAAATCCTGCATTTGCATATCAAACAAATCCACCATTATCTCTAGACCCACTATACATGCAGAATTATGCAAGTAAAAATATATATATATATATATATATATATATATATATATATGTGAATATATTTCTTATTATTTATATATTGTATAGTTTGAATATTTTTTCTTTAATATAATTATTTATATATTTTTTTTTTATTTTGTAGATTGGGCACAAATGCCTATGAATTATGCAGAGCAGTTACTAGTCAATGCGCCTGCTCCAGACACAAATCCTCCTCCACTTCCATCAGACAGTGTAGGTTTGAATAAAGAAGAAAATACAAACACAACATAAAAAATTATAAACAATAATAAATATATATATGTATGTATTTATGTATATATTTATGAAGAAAGAAAAAAAAAAAAAGAGTTTTTTTTTTTTTTTTTTTTTTAATATAAACATATTTATTCCATTATATATATATATATATATATATATACATATATATTATAATTTTTTTTCATTTGTACTTTTATAAAAATATGCTTAATTACTCTAATGTTTAAATTTTTGAATATTTTTGGCTTTTCACAAAATAATTGTATATATTAATTTATTATTTATTCATTTTATTTTTACCCTTTTTTGATTAACACGCTTGTTTATTTATCCTTAAATGTGTGTGTTAGCATATGAATAATTTTCATAGAGACTTTTTTTTTTTCGTTAGTTACTAAATTTATATTTTTATATACATCTGGGAATTTTGTATATAGCCAACAATACATATCCATCATTTCATAATACATTTCTAATAATTGAGTATATTCATCTATATGAATTATATTATCATCATTATTAATTTGTGTGTTCATACCTTTTATTTCCCCTTGATTATGTTCACATATTGTGTTGACATTTATATTGTTGTCTATATCTATTTTTTTATTAAAATAAAAGCTATTAGTCGATATATCATACTTATTATTATTATTATGATCTATATAATTTATATTATTTATCACATTTTCATTTACATATCCATCATATTGATTTATAAAATTTGTTTTTACATTAGTATCCCTTTGAATATTACTATATGATATACTATGATTTGCTGTATTATTACTATTGGTTTCATTATTTAATAGATCAAAATATTTGTTGCCATCTACATGAGAGAATATATTATTATTGACACAATGAAAAAAATCTACATACCCTAATATACTATGACACATACAAAAAGTTTTTAATGTATTAAGAAGAATAATATTATTTATATTTATTGGACATAAGGAATATGTAAAAAGAATCTTTGGTTCTAAATTAATATGTTCTAACTCCTTTGTAATAGTAATCATATTATTATAATTTTTTGTTAAAAAAAAATATTCATCATTTAATCTTACATAATCAACTAATATTTTAAGTATTTCATGTAGTTTAATTTTTGAATTGTATTCATATTCTAAAGTTTTTCTTAATTCTTCAACGGCATAATACTGTGGGAAGAATCCTGCCTTTGCTTTATAATTATTTGTAAAATTAAGGGTGCAAATAAAATTATCACCATCATTATTATTATGTATATTATTATTATTATTATGCATATTTTTTATTATTTTCAATTTTTTATTGTCTCCACTATATATATCATTCATTTCGATACTTGTTTCCATTTGCTCTTCCTTCATAGCTCTTTCCTTTTTTATCATATTATATATTTCTAATAATGTTGAATATTGGATATTCAATAAATTATTTATATTGTGTAAGCTATCCGAATGAGATCTATTTAATTCCTTTTTCCCCTCTTGTAGATCACCAGTTGATATATAATTGAGACTATTTATATATTTATGTTTAAATATAGTTTTCAATATTTCTATATCTTCTATGTGTATACATGTAATATATCCTATAGATTTATTTTCAGATGAAGGATTAAAACGACCTGCCCTTCCAGCTATTTGTAAAAATTCCGAAATAGTTAAATATCTTAAAATATCTCCATCATATTTTTTTAAGGAATAAAAAATTATTCTTTTAATATTTATATTTAAACCCATACCTATAACATCTGTAGCTATTAAAACTGTTTGTTTTTTTTTTGTTGTTTTGTTTTTTTGATGATATGTATATTTTTTGACGCAATGAAAATATTTTCTCAAAATATTTTTGTAATAAGAAATTGAATCATAATATTTATTCATATTAGATTTAAGATCGTGTTTATTGAATCTCTGTTTGTAATTATTTATTTTAATTTTATATTCTTCTATTTTTTTTTCATACAATAAATATATATTATGTTGATTGTGTTTTTGTTCTCTTTGTGTTATTATTTCTTTTGTTTGATCCATGTCATCTTTACAATATTGATTAAACAGATTTATTTGTTTTTTCTTTGAATCTGGTGGTAAGGATCCATATATTACAAATACTCTTTTATTGTTTTTTTCTAAAATTTTTTTTAGTAACATAATATTATTTCTTGAGAAGGTTATAATACAGTCACCTGTTTCAACATCTTCTAATGTTGTGTTATATTCTAGTAACTGTAAAGAACCTAACCTTTCGAACTTTTTAATAAATAGTTGATCATTGAATATATCAGCTAAATTTTTTATTAAATCTATAATATATTCACTACCACAAAGATATATATCTTTACAATTTAAATTCATAAGAACGTTAGTCCATGCGTATCCTCTTAATTCGTTATTTATCATTTGTATTTCATCAACAATAGCACAATCGTATTTTTTATTTAAGGGGGTCATCTCGATTGTGCATACAGTATGTGAGACATTATGATGTTCATTAACATGATTATTATGATATTCATTAACTTGATTATTATGATGTTCATTAACATGATTATTATAATGTTCATTAACACGATTATTATCATTTTCATTAATTTGATTATTATAATGTTCATTAACACGATTATTATCATTTTCATTAACTTGATTATTTTTGATTATTACTTCCTGACCTGTTAATAAATTAACTTGTTTATTCATTCCTGTCAATTTAGAATATATCTCCCATGCTAATAATCTTAAAGGAGAACAATATAATCCATTTTTAGATACCAACAATTTTTGAAATGCATGATAAGTCTTTCCACTGTTTGGTGGTCCAACATATAAATATATATTCCTTACATGCTTTTTATTTTTATTCATTATATATAACATTATTTCTCTATAATCACATAATCTTTTTATGTGTTCATAAAACATCCATTGCTTATAATAATATTTTTTAATAAATATTAATAATATATTCATAATAATTTCATCAGACCGTTTTAATTTTTCTTTTCTTATATCTACATTCGGTTTATCATAACAATAATTATTATTACCATTAATATTATTATTATTATTATTATTACTATATATTTGATTAGGTGCAGTAGTTGAATAATTCTGATTGGTATGATCATATAAATTTAATATGTTACAAGAATTATCTTGTTTAATATTATCATTATTATATTTTTTATCTTGTATATTTAAAAAATTATCATCCTTCTTTTCATCTACATCATTATTCATAAGGACACCATTTCTTAATTGGTCAGCATAACTTATATTATTTTTAATATAATTCAAGAAATGATTTCTTACATCTTTATCTAATAAAAAAAAAGAAGGAATATTATATGTATGTATAATATTACTAAGTATCCTTTTATCATTCCCAATTCTTATCATAACATTTCTTATTTTAAATATATCATTCTCATTTAAAGGAATATTGCGTTGAATTCTTTCATATTCTTCATTTATTTGCTTTCTAAAATTATCATTCTTACCTTCTATATAATGACTGAACTTAAACTTTTGTTTCTTTAATAAATTATAAAGGTTCGAAAGAAATGATTCCTTTTTTTTTATAAACATTTATGATGATGCTATAATATGCAGGGCGCATTACCTCTTGCCATCACATGATAGATAAATAAATAAATAAATAAATATATATATATATATATATATATAAAGTTTGAGAGAGAAGATTATGTGTTAATATTTATGTTTACATATTTTAATATATATACATATATATATATATATTTTTTTTATTTTATTTCATTTCAATATTTACAAACCATATAATTATAAAAGATCTCATATTTTATGGTATACAAAAAATGATTATTTTTTTGAACAAAGAAATGTAACATATTTTAAAATATTTTATATAATCCAAAAAAATAAAATAAAATAAAATAATAATAATGTAGGATGACGGTGATATATAATATATAAAAATATAAATATGATATATATATATTATATATATATATATTTATTTTTTATTTTTATTTTTTCATGTTTGCTTATTGGACTGTACCATACTGTTAATATTTGAATTTTTCAATAATTCAAAAAAATAATTATTATACATATTTAAAGATCTTATTAAAAAATATATTAAAACTTTAAAGTTAAAAAACTAAAAAATTTATATTAAACATAGAAATAAATAAAAATATAATACATATATATATATATATATATATATATATATATATATTTTATAATGTATGTATATATTTTTATTAAAATAAAAAAGAAAATGCGCAAAATACTTGGAAACAAAAATTTTAAAACATAAAATGGGGGGGGGGGTGTATTAATATAAATTATAATAAACAAATAAATAAATATATTCACACATATATATAATATATATATATATATATTTATTTATTTTTATGATATATTATTAAAATAATAATATTGAAAAATTTAAATAAAACATAAAAGGTATAAAATATAATATATGATATGGATATACATATAATTTTGAAAATTTTCTTCATGCCAAAAAAAGAAAAAAAAAAAAAAAAAAAACCAAACATATATATAAATATATATATAAATATATAATATATATATATAATATATATTTATGGTTCTATGTACACATATCATATATCACTCTACGACCTTAATTTTTTTAAGAGACTTATACATTTCATATGCTGTTGGTCTATCCTCTGGCTGAAAACTAAAACACTTTTGCAAGCATTTTTTTATGGAGTTTGGTAAGAAGTTAGGTATATGAGGAGTTCTTTTATTAACTAATAATTCATGTCTGATTTTAACATTTTTTGTTAAATTATAATAAGGATATTTACTTGAAAATATTTCAACAATACAACATGCTGCACTCCATATATCAATTTTTTCTGTAACTTCAGTCGTACAACTAAATGTTTCAGGTGCCATATATCTATAGGATCCAAAATTACTATATAGTTTAGTATTTTTAAATCTAGCTTTTCCAAAATCACACATTACTAAATTCATATCATCATCTATTAATATATTTGATGTTTTTATATCTCCATTTATTATTGGTGGATTGTGTGCATGCAACTCATGTACTATACATGATATTTGTATTGCCCATTCTAATCTTTGTTTTTTATGTATTTTATTTTTATTTTTTAAAAAATTAAATAAATTTCCTTTTGCATAATATTCTAATAATAACATTAACTTATTTGATTTTATACATATACCATAAAATGTACATATATTTGGACGCTGTAAATTTTTATATATTTCTATTTCTCTAAGGAAATTTTTTAAATTTTTACTATCTTTTAAATCATGGATTTTTATAGCAACCGGGGTTTTCATATATATTATTTCTTCACTATCATGATGAGTAGTACTATGATTATCATCCAATTTATTATTATTCCTATTTTCTTTTTTTCTCAAATTATTGTTTATACATTTGTTACTATCACCATAATTATCACCATCACCATCAACATCAACATCATGATCCTTATCTTTCTCATGATTCATATGATTTTTATTTTTTTTGTTATTTTTTTTTACATGATCTTCCATTTTGTTACTTTTATTTTTGCTTTTACTTTTATTTTTGCTTTTACTTTTATTCTTTTTATTTTTATTTTCATTTTCTTTTTTCTTTTTCTTTTTTTTCTTATCATTTTTATTATTATTTTCCTTTTTTTTCATTTTTCCTTGCAGTTCCCCCTTTTCACTACACTCTGGAGATACCATATGTGGTTGTTGTTCCTCCTTGTCATTAATTTTTGGAGAATATGTATATTCTTTTTCATTAATTATATATTCTTTTGAAATATTTTTATTATTCTTTGAAAGATTTAAGAGCATGGTCGTCTTTGATTCGTCTGAATTATTTGTGTTTATAAGGGTACTACTAATAAGGCAATTACTTGAATTAATTTTGCCTTTGTTATCTATTTTGTCTACTACATTTTTTGGTATCATTGAATGATGATCATCTGCTGCATGCATATGGTTATTGAGAAAATTTTCATGGTTTATATTATGACGATTCATATTATTATTATTATTGTTGTCATCTTGATTACCACCTTTATTATGTGCTTCACCAGAACAATTAATATTAATCAAATTATTCAAATTATTCATATTATTCATATTATTCATATTATTCATATTATTATTATTGTTGTATTTATTCATATTTTCCTTTTCATTCACATTATTTATACTTGTTGGACCTCCTTTCTTCTTATCATCCGTATCGACCACTTGACAATTACACATTATATAATGATCCAAATTATTACCTACAACATTTTGAATGTTCGTATCATTTATAATGATGTTATAATTCATTTGATGATTGCATTTATTATGATACATGTTGTTATTTATATGATCACCTTTTTCTATACTACAGGGAGATACCAATATGTTGTTAAGAGACTCATTCGAAGCCTTCATATTAGATGATAGAATACAAGTAGGATCATTCTTATTATATATAATATTATTTTCAATTACTATATTATTTATTATATTATGATCTTCCATATTACATGCACAATTTCCATTAGGTTGTTTGTGATATTTTTTTCTTAAATTAAAAAGAAATTTTAGGAATCCAAATATGAGTGCATGCAATAAATTATTTATACTCATTTTACTAAATGGTATAATAGCTAGCTTGTTTAATCCATTTTTATGTTTATCAATTTCATTCTTTAAAATAGAAGAATTATTTACTATTTTTTCATTATTTAATACATTAAAAACTGTAAAATTTTTAAACTTTAATAATTCTTTATGTTCATCTATAAATATTATTTTAAATATACATTTATCACTATAATAATGGAATATATTTTTATTGTCAAATATATATAAGCTCTCTTTGGTTATACCATATGTTATAATATTTTTACTATTTACATATAAGAATCCATAATTATTTTTATAAACAATATTATTATGATATACATCTAACAATAAATACGACATAATTTCTTCATGATGTTTTTTTTCTAAATCTTTATTTATCGTTTTCATTTTAGATATTATTTTATCTAATTCATTTAAAAATTCATTCTTATCAATAATAATTTTATCACTCATTTTATCTGAATAAATATATTTTATCATTTTCTTTTTTAATCGTCTTATTTCATTAAACTGTGATGAACCACATTGATTATTTTTATTACAGCAATCATCTTTTAAAGAACCACAACAACAATTATTAATTTTCTCTTTATTCTCATTACAATATTCTTCATCAATAATATCATTAGCTTGATTTACAATATATTGTTGATTATTCGATGTATGAACATAATTGGATGTTTCTCCAATATTATTGTTTTTCTTTTCATCTTTAAAATAATAATGTTCTTTATCTAAAATATTAGGATCATTTGTTTGGAAGCCCAAACCTTTTTTGTTTATCTCGCTTGATCTATTTAGATGTATGAGACTACTTAGTAAGTTATTCTCAGTTCCGAAATTATTACTACTATTCGTAAGGTTGTGATTATTATTGACATTATTTATATTTACCACATTATTATTATTATTATTATTATTATTATATGGGATATTATTTGATAATACATTATTTGTTGCATTAGGTAGAGCCATATCTTTCTTCCCAGTTCTCAACATATGATCATACATACAATTATCACCATTTGTAAATAAATTAAAATTATATTTTTCTTTATCATCTATTTTATCAACACAATCTTCATTTTGATCTATTTTATAATTCAATGAATCAAAAAATTTTTCTATCAATTGATTTCTTAAATAACATAATTTTTTATTACTCTTTATACATTTTGAAGTATCATTATTATGACATTTTTTTTTCTTCTTTATACTACAATTATTTTCATCTTTCATTTCATTTTCTTTACCATTCTTTTCTCCGTTCTTATCAACCTCGTCATAATAAACACTATTACGTTGTCTATAAAAAATATTATTGTTATTATTATTTATATTATCATTCACGTTATTATTGTTCATTTCATTCTTATTATTGTTAATACTGAAAAATTCATTGTCATCACCACCATCTCTTATGTATCTCCCTTCACACAGGTTTTTTATATAATCTTCGTCATACTCATTTCTTATTTTATTTTTTGCACACTTTTGATTTGGACTCTCAATGGGAAAATTAAAGGGGTCATCCTTATGGTTATCATTATCGTCGTCATCATTATCGTCGTCATCATTGTCGTTGTCATCATTGTCGTTGTCATCATCGTCGTTGTCATCATCGTCATCGTCATCATCATCATCGTCATCATCGTCGTCGTCATCATCATCATCATCGTCGTCATCATCATCATCGTCATCTTCCTCATCTTCATCATCTTCTTCCTCATCATCATCTTCTTCCTCCTCATCATCATAATCTCCTTCCTTCATTTTATCCTTCCTGTTACCCTGTGAATCACCCCTCTCCTCAGTACCCATATCCTCATTAGACAGCATATCATTTCTCTTCATCTTCCTTATCAAGCTACCCTTATATACCACACCAAAACCACCTTTAGACAAGTATGAACTTATTTTGATATTATCATAATGGATCAATAAAGAATCACTTATATATAATGAACATATATTCGTATTTGTCATAAAAATAATTTTTGAAATATTCGTAAAGACATTCTTATTTCTTAAAGGATAATATAATTTAATTCTTTTAACTATTACATCATTCTCTCCTAAATGAATTAAAGGAAAATTTAACATCCTTTCTTTTTCTAAACTTCTTCTATATATTTTAATATTTGTATTTTCTTTAGTTCTAAAAATATTCTTTTCTTCATCATATATAACATTTTCATTATTAAAACAATTTTCTTTATAATAAGAAGAACTATTATTATTATTTAAGTCATCTATGTTATTACTTGGAACCTCAGTAGAATCCTTTTTTTTCTTTTCACTGTCTGATATATTTATATTATGTACATCTACATATATATTTTTTTTACAATCATTATTTTTATTATCATTATCTATTATATCTATAATGCTATTACTATTTTTAAGTTTTTTATTTAATATTATAATATTATCTTTATTTTTTTTCTCATTCATCATATTTACAGCTATCTGTGAATTTCCATTTGCATTTGCATGCACAACATGCTCTCTTGTAAATATAGAACTATTGTTGCTATTGTTTCCTTTAATTAAGTTGTCATTACATTCAATACATATATTTTTTTTTTCGTTCATTTTAAATAATGCCTCTTTATTAGCATCCTTATTATTTTTATAGTCCTCCATATTTTTTTCATCACTTGGAATTTTCAAGCATTTCTTTATGTATTTATTATTATTATCTTTATCTTCCATAAATTCTTTTCTAACATGAGCGTTGTTCCTTGATCCATTGTTATTTGGGTCTCCAAAGATATCATTGTGTAAATAGTTTTTATAATAAGCGCTGATATGATTGACACAATTTATATTATTCACACAATTTATATTATTCAAACTATTCATATGATTCACACTATTTATATGATTCAAACTATTCATATGATTCAAACTATTCATGTGATTCAAACTATTCATGTGATTAACATTACTATTGTTGTCATTTTGATATATCACATTTGTTAATAAATTATTTTTGGAATGATGATCTGTCGAGTTATATGATACTTCTTGTTTATTATGTTCTTCAAATATATCATCTTCTTTAATTCCTTTAATTCCTTGTCTATATAAATATTTAGATGTGTTGATATTATTATTATGTCCACCTTGATTGAAATTATTATTAATATTATTATTTTGATATATATTGATGTTTCTATTTGATTCTTCCTTAAATTCTTTATAAGGGGATAACTTTTCATATTGTTCTTGTTCATATTTTTTTATTTTTCTATCCATATGATCTTCAAGAGGGCGATGGTTTAAATATTTATTTTTTGCTTCATTCATCATAAGGCTATTTCTATCATTTACAAGAAAATATTTTTTTACACCTGCGTTTATTATATTTGTTTCGTTATTTGTTCTATTATGATTGTTATTAATGGATAAGTTATTTAAGAAATGACCATTCAGATTATTATAATCTAAGTTATTATTATTATTATTAATATTAATATTATTATACATATTGTTTGTTATGATGTTATTATTAAAGTTCATATTATTATTATTATTAAAATCCATGTTCATATGATTTGCTTTTCTTTCTAAATAATTGAAACATTTTTCTTCTTGATCTAATCCTTTTCTTTTTTCAAAAATGATTTCTGAATTTTTTTTATCCTCAAATATATTTACAAATGTTATTTTGTTATTCATATTGTTCATGTTATTATTATTATGTATATTATTATTATGTATATTATTATTATGTATATCTTCTTTTCTCTTCATTAATAATTCTTGTTCTTTTTTTTTATTTTTTTCAGAAAAACCATATATATGATCGTAAGGATTCATATTAGTATGTGTCATGTTTTGATTTGTTCTTATATTATTACTACTTGATATATTTTTATATTTATCTAACTCTTTTAAATGAAGATGATATTTTTCTTCTTTTTCGTAGTCACTTTTTTCTCTCTTAATATTATATATCTTATTTCTAATTTCCATAAAATTATCTAATATAATATTTTTATTATTTTTATTATTATCGTTCACAGGTATATTACTACAACTACTATTATTATTATTACAACTATTATTATTATTGTTGATGTTATTATTATTGTTGATGTTATTATTATTGTTGATGATTTTTTCCCCCACAAGATTCTTTATACAATATATACCTTGAGTGTTACTATATGTATTTATTTTATGTGACAAGAATAAATTTTTTCTATTAATATTATTTGTATTAATATTATTTGTATTAATATTATTTGAATTAATATTATTTGAATTATTATTATTGTTGCTAATATTAATTATCTTATGATCATTCAAACCACAAGCTAGATATTTTCCAATATTATTACTTACAAAATTATTAGTAGTACTATTATTTTTATTTATATTATTATTTTCTATATTATTATTTCTCATATTTGCTTTTAAACCAGACTTGATTTCTTTATTTGAAAGGAATAAGCTGGAATTATGATCCCCTACAAAATGATCAATTTCAAGATTTTCTAAATGCTTAATATGACTCGCATAATATTTATCGTTTTTATATTCTTGTATGTGCTCATTATTACAACTTTTAAAACTTAATGTTCTTGTATATGTATTAATATTATTATTTTTTTCATTAAACAATATATTGTTATTTATATATACAAGGTTAAAATTCTTATCCTCTTCACTTGGACTCTTCTTATTATTTAAAAACTCGTTATTAAATTCTTTTTTTTTTATTATCTTATTATTATTTGATAATGTGTTCATATGTAAATTAATACTAATACTACTACTACTACTATTACTACTACTACTGCTACTACTGCTACTGCTGCTACTATTACTATTATTATTTAATATGTTAATATTCTTAGGATATGTATTATATAATAACTTTTTATTTATTTTGCTACTTCTTAATATATTCTTATTACTACTACTACTATTATTGGGGTTCTTATTAAAATTACTTATATGACTATTATTATTTATATAATAATTATTATTAGGTATATTATTATTATGTATATTATTATGTATATTCTTTGAATTATTATTATTATTATTATTATTCATTTCAACATCATTTTTTGGAATCTTAAATGGATTCTCCATTAAAAGAAAAATTTATTTTTTTATTTTAAAAGAAAAAAAAAATATATATATATATTTTATATTACTACTATATATATATATATATGTATGCATATATATAGTATCTTCTTGAGCACATTAATATATACTTATACACATAAATATATATCACAATTTGTTATTTTTCTTTACTATTATTATTATTATTAATATTTTTTTTTTTTTTTTTTATATATAATTTTTTATTGTTTTTATTATTTTTATTATTTTACTTATTTTTTTTTTTTGTTACCATTTCATATATATAATAATACATTAAAATATATATTCATATGATAATTTCTATATTTTAGATATAATATTTAAAATTTAAAAAAAAAAAAAAACACACATAAATTAATATATATATAAATGTATAACATCTATGTATGTATACTCCTATATATATAAATATATTATATATATATATATATATAATATATTTTAATATTAAATTTTTTTATGTAACTAAATCAACATCAAAATTTTTCTAATTATTTTAATTACAATATTATTACATATAAAACAATATAAACACAAAAAAAAAAAAAAAAAAAAAAAAAAAAACTTAAAAATTAAAATATATTAAAATAAACAAAACATAACAAAATTATAAAATATAAATTATAATATAAGAAATATTTCTATTTAATAAATATTACACATTTACAACAGATACGTTCATGATACTAATTATATTTATTTGACATAAATATTATATGTATATATATAAAAAAAAGTTAAAATAAAAAAATAAAAAAAAAAAATAAAAAAAAAAAAAGGTATACACACTTCTTAAAGTAAACACATTAATATATATATATATATATATTATGAACATATAAATATTTTTTTAAGAATCTATATGTGTATAATAAAAGATATAATTCTATATATATATATGTATATATATATACAGTTTATGTGTATATATAATATTATATTTTTTTCTTTAATTAATTTGCATTTGTAAGAATATTCATAAATATATATATATATATATATATATATATAATATATTACACATAAACATATAAAATATATAAATAATATATATTCTTTTAAAAAACACTATATAAAAACAATATATCCTTTTTTTTTTTTTTAACGTGATAGGTCAAATATATTTATAATCACTAAAAAAAAAAAAAAAAACTTAAATAAAAACAATCATTTAAGTTATTTTTAATTATAATAAATATTATCACAATAATATATATATATATATAGTATTAAAAACTAAAGATTGAAAAATAGTTATATTATAAATAATCATAAAATACTTTATATTTACATCTATATATACATATATGCATATATATTAAAATATAAAGTAACAGTTATTAATATAATACACTGGTTTAAAAAATATTACTATATATATATAATTTTTTTTTTTTTAACATATAAAAATATAAATATATAAATATAAATATATATATATATATATATTATTATATCTTTTTTTTTTTTTTTTTTTTTTTTTTTTTTTTTTTTTTTCATTTCATATATATAAAAAAATAAAAAAAAAAAAACAATATTTTATTATTTTTTCTTCTCAATTGAGATATATTTTTTTTCAAAACGAAATAATAAAATATTACAAGAAACACTAAAGCAAAATATAAACTTATAAAAAAAAATATATTAATATAGAAAAAATCAATTTTTCTTATTATAGAATTCAAAATACTGTTTTAAAAATAAAAATATAAAATTGATAAAAAAAATGATCATCAATAGAAGTTATAAAAAAAATATATTACTAATATTTATTTATTAATTATTATATTATATTATGTAATTAATAATTATATATTTATACATATAATATATATTATATAATAATATTATAATATTATATATATAAAAAAACAACACTCCACAAAAAATAATACAGTGTTTATATTATTTTTTTTTAATTATATTATATTATATATATTATAAATATAATATATTATTATGATATTTTTTATATATATATATATATTATATATAATACTTATATTTATATAATATTATTATATATACATAATATATATATATATTTATTTGTAATAATATAATATTTTTATATTATTTATATATATAATAAATATATAAATTTAAAAATGCCATTTATTATAATATATGTCGTTCTATGAAAATATAAAAATATAAATTATCTAATATAAATTATATATATATATAATATATTATGTATATATATATATTAATAAAATAAAAAAACAATATTATAAAAATACGTATTAAAGCTTAAATTATTTGATTCTTATATTAATTCATATATAAAAATAAAAAAAGTATAAAAAATATATATGTATATATTATATATATTTTTTTAGATATACATGCAAAAACAGAAGAAATTCTTAATATATAAAATACTTTTTTTTTGTACTTATATGTATTTTTAATATGTAATATATTTTCTTTAAACAACAGATGAATATATATTTTATTGAATATTGTTATTATATTCCTCTTTTATAATTTAACGACATGTACATAATAAAAAAATATTAACTGTTTTTGAAGAGTTAACTGTTTTTTTTTTTTTCTTAATTTTATATTTATTTATAATATATATATAGATTATATAAAAAATAAATCAAAATAAAAAAATATAAAAAATAGGACTCAAAAAAGAAAAGAGGATAGAGAAAAAAAAAAAAAAATAATAAAATAAATAAATAAATAAAATAAAGGTAAAAAAAATAAAAATTATATATATAATATATAATATATATATATATATATATATATTATAATTAAAGTTAAAACAAAAACATAAAAAAATATATTATATTATTTATATATATAATAAATATAATATATATATTTTTTTATTATATATATATTTATATTATAGATTTATTTTAAAATTTATAATGTAAAAAAAATTATTTTTTTGAAAAAATAAAACATGAAATTTAAATATTTATAAGAAAGTAAAAAAAGAAATAATGAAAAATATATATATATTCTTTAAAATATACATAAAAAGATATAATATAAATTTTATTATATAATAAATAATATGATGTATAAATAATAATATAATATGATAAAATATACTTTTCTTATATATAGTAAAATATATTATTATATTTTATAAGGTTTATAATTTTATAAAAACATTTTTTTTATATTCATTTTGTGGTTGTAAAAATAATATTATAAATAATATTATATAATAAATACCTCTTTATGTGTTATATTATATATATATATAATATATATAATACTATTACTACAAAATATATTTTTTTATTTATATAATATATTATAAAGAATTTTTATAATTTAGGACCCACAACAACCTTATTTTTTTTTCTATATTATATATAAAATATGAATTTATATGTACTTTTTTATTTATTTGTATATAATATAAAAATATTATGTACCTACTTTTTTTTTTATATAAAAAAATGTTATATGAAATTCCAAATAAAATTGGTTCTTACATAATAATATAATAAAAAATGTATAAAAATTGGTCATATAAAATATAAAAAATAAATCCTTAAAAAAGAAATAAAAAAAAAATTTATATAATTGTTATAAAACATTACGTGTATAAAATTAATTATATAATTATAATATATATATATATATATATATATATATATATATAATTAAGAAAGAAAAAAAAAAAAAAATTAACCTATATATTTATAAATATATAAAAATGAATAAAATGCTTGTGTCGAAATAATAAATTAATTATATTAATAATATATATAATATACATAAACATATTATTATAATATTATTAAATATTTTTCTATTATAAATACAGTGTTTCAATACCAAAAGAATATACACAATAAATTACATATATATATAGTTTTTTTTTTTTTTTTTTTTTTTTTTTAAATAAGCCTTAAATTCCTTCTTTTTAATACTTGAATTTATGTTATTATGCAATGAAAGGAAGCTGAAAATTATTATATACTAATTTTTTTTTTTTTTTTCTTAAATATAAATTACCATTAAAAAAAAAAAAAAAGAAAAAAAGCTTTATATATATATATATATATATATATATAAGGGTGTTAAGATATACAGTAATAATAAACACTAAAGGATTATTTTATTATATATATATTTTTTATTTCCTTTTTCTTTTTTTTTATTGTACAAAAGCATATAATAATATGAATAACAAAAGAAAAAAAAAAAACATGCTTAATTATAAAACATATTTATATTTACTATATTTTATTTGAATATTATGAAATTTTTTCCCTTTATATTTTGTTTATTATGTTCTTTTTATTGACTCTTCATTTTGTGCGGTGTGTTCAAAAAAAAATATTTATTTATAAATATTATATTCTTCCTACACCCCAATATTTAATTAATATTATATATAATTTATGATGATAAAAATATATAATATGTATTTCAAAAAAACACATAAGGTATAACTTTTAATATAAGTATTTAAATGTTTTGTATGTCCTATGTGCTATCATTAAAAAATGTATATTAAGTAAATTAAAATATACACATATATATATATATATATATATATATATATATATATATAAGTATCTATATTTTTGGCTATATTTTTATTTATTTATTTTTTTTTTATATGACTTTTCTAGCCAAATTTTCCATTTAAAAAAAAAAAAAAAAAAAAAAAAAAAAAATACAGCCAAAATATTAGGACATACATAACTAGTTTAAGAGAAATAAAAGGTATATATATATTATTTTTCATGTGATATAAATAAAGGAATCTTTTGATTAGGTTGCAGCAATGTAATATCATATGAATAGATAAATATAAATAAATATATATATACATATATATATATATATATTATATTATTCTTCTTTTCTTTATTTTTTTAATTATTTAAAAATTTTTATTGCGAAAAATGTATTACATCTAAATATAAACGTATATTTTAAAGGTCATATTTTTTATGACACATAAGAATTTTTATGTACTTATATAATACTTTATATTGAGAAAGGAAAAAATAAAATTATAAGACATTCTTTAACGTTTATCTGAAAAAAAAAAAAAAAAAAATTGAATAAACTAAAAAAAAATATATATATATATATATATATATAGTAAATGTACAATTCTGTGAAATTTTACCCATATATAAATATTTGTATAATAATATTTTATAAGTAATATATAAACAGTGACATATTTGTATCTATTTACACAGAAAAAAAAAAAAAAAAAATAAATAAATAACATGGTAAATGTAATAAATATCAATGTATTTTTCATTATATATAGAAAAAACATTAGTATAATTAAATATACATAATATTTGGAGACTTAAACCTTTCAATGAAATTTTTTTTTATATAAATACTTAAGAAAGAAAATTCACTTGATTATTTCATCTCAATTATTCTTTAATTATTATGGATATGATAATATGTCTTCAAAATAAAATAAATA
>NC_041698.1:859874-867374 GCF_900097015.1 Plasmodium sp. gorilla clade G2
TTTGTTGTGTATTAAATGATGCTGTTGGTACTCTTATGTCATGTGCATATCAAAAAGGTAGAGGTACACCACCATGCTATATAGGTATTATATTAGGTACTGGTTCGAATGGTTGTTATTATGAACCTGAATGGAAGAAATATAAGTATGCTGGAAAAATTATAAATATTGAATTTGGTAATTTTGATAAGGATTTACCTACATCACCTATCGATTTAGTTATGGATTGGTATTCAGCTAATCGTAGTAGACAATTGTTTGAAAAAATGATATCTGGTGCTTACTTAGGTGAAATCGTAAGAAGATTTATGGTTAATGTTTTACAAAGTGCATGCTCTAAAAAGATGTGGATTAGTGATAGTTTCAATTCAGAATCTGGTAGTGTTGTATTAAATGATACATCTAAAAATTTTGAAGATAGTAGAAAAGTTGCTAAAGCTGCTTGGGATATGGATTTTACTGATGAACAAATTTATGCCCTACGTAAAATTTGTGAAGCTGTATATAATAGATCTGCAGCTCTTGCTGCTGGTACTATTGCTGCTATAGCTAAAAGAATAAAAATTATTGAACATTCTAAATTTACTTGTGGTGTTGATGGTTCCTTATTTGTTAAAAATGCTTGGTATTGTAAAAGATTACAAGAACATTTAAAAGTTATTTTAGCTGATAAAGCTGAAAATTTAATTATTATACCAGCAGATGATGGCTCAGGAAAGGGAGCAGCCATCACAGCAGCAGTCATCGCATTAAATGCGGACATTCCACAATTACCATAAATTATAAAAATAATAATATAAATAAAATATATATATATATATATATATATTTATTTATATATGTATATATTTGTATATAAATATTTTCATACAAATATTTATATATATATTTTTGTCTGTATGTGAGTGTGTGAAGAGATAATATCATTTATATTTATCAATATATCAAACTTTATTATTTTATTATATATTCAAAGTGCTATATACCCGAAATATATAAAATATATAAAATATATATATATTTATATATATATATATATATATATATATATATTTATTTATTTATTATATGTATATATTTACTCATACTTTTTTCCCCTTTTGGTCTTTTTTTATGTTTTTTTAATGCTTTTTATATATTTTGGCTAACTTAAAATATTTTATATACACAAAAAAATAAAAATATATTAATTATAATAATAATAATAGTACATAAGTATAAAAATAATATATATATATATAATATTTTTTTTTTTTCTCCATTTTTATTTTTACAAAAATTATAAGATTTTCACTTTTAAATGCTATTGTATATACATAATAAAAATTATGTATTTATTGTATATATATATATATATATATATATATATATATATATATATATATATATATATATGTATATATGTATATATTTTTTTTTTTTTTAACTTTCTTATTTTTGTAAAAAATTAATGTAATTTTTAATAAAACCTTTAATGAAATTTTTAAAAATGTATATGAAATGATTATGTAAATTTAGTATTTTTAATTTATATAATTATAAATTACACATTCGTTTTTTATTCTGAGTATATGTATAATATATACATGTACTAAAAATTATATTTTAAATATTACTGTTATTTTTTTTTTACCTTTTATATGATTCAATTAATCCTATAGGATTAAATAAATATATTTTTGTATTTATTTTTGTTTTTATACAATTGGAAAAATTGAAATGAAATTATTAACATGGCATCAAAAATATGTAATATATTTAAAAATATGAAGATATAAATATAATACATACATATATATATATATATATTTTACTCTTCTTTTTTTTTTAAATTCTTGTCATATTAACAAAAAAATTGTAAAAGAATATGATTAGGCATTATAAAAAATAAAATAAGTTTTACTAATAATAAAATATATATAATTCAAGTATATAATGTGTTGTCATTTTTATATTACACTTATATATAACTATTATAAATTATGACTAGGCTTTATATGTTAGTATTTAAGACCATTGGATAAAAGAGCACATATATTATATATATATATATATATTTGTATAACTCCATATTATACTTATATTACTGAGGAATACGCATAGGTTTGTACACATATATACATACTTTTTTATTTATAATATTTTTGAATGCCACGAGGAGGCCATAAAGGTGGGCTATTTCCAGTAAGTGGAATAAAATGGGGTATGAACGAAAGAATTAAAAAAAGAGGTTTGTATCATAATAGAAGAGAAGACATATTAACACCCAGATGGGGATATAGATATGAGAATGAAAATAAGAAATACTTACCTGATGGTAGTAGTAAATCATTCGATATAGATTCATCTAGAGCATGGCCTGTAGATAAACCTCAATGGAAATATTATTATAATATTAATGAAACTAGATATCTATGGCCTAGTATTTGTGCAAATAATCCTGAAATCAAAAATTATATTTTAAATATCTTAGAAAATACTGACACATATTTCAGTGGAATTGGTTTGGAACAAGTATCAAATGAAAGAAAAAATAAAAATTTAAAAAAAGATTATACAAACAATTCTTATTACAAAAATAATTATTTATATAATTTGGTACATGAACTCAATAATACCATTTATCCACAAATCGAAATTAACCTAAACAATAATTTAAAAAGAGGAAGAATACAAAAACTTTATGATATTATAAAAGAAGAAAATATATGGAAAACTACTCAAAAAATAAAAACTCCAGAAAGTGAAAATGTTTTTCCTTATGTTGATGATAATGCAACGCTAATAAGAGAATTGCCCCTTTCAGAAATTTTATATACAAAAAGTAATTTACGTCTCAAAGTTCGAAGACATCCAAAATGGATGAATGTTCAATTTTTAAAAAAAAAAGTCAAAATACCTTACTTGTACAGGTAAATATTTTATGAACATTACCTGTGCAATCAGGAAAATATGAAAAATTTGGCTATCTAGCTATTATATAATTCACAAAAAAAAAAAAAATAAAAAAAAAAACAATTATATATATATATATATTCATATATTTCTATATTAGTAGTAGCTGTTCAATTTAATGTTGTTTTTATAATTTTATAATTACCTTTTTATTTATTTTATTATTTTAGGAGGAGAGTTGCTAGGGAGGAGTTACAAAAAAAAGAATTTGGTTCATTTTTTTAAATTTCATAAATATAGTTGAGAATGAATACGTAAAAATAAAGGAAAAGGAAAACTAAATCACTTATTTTTAAAACCATGAAGGATAAGTTTAGCTCGTTCTCTACAATATGGTAAAGTAATAAATTATAATATGTAATGATATATGAGAATCATATGTAATGGTAAAACGTGTAAATATAATAATACATATATATATTATTTATTATTATTTTTTTGTATTATCACCTTCTGTAATCCTGCATGGTTTGAAGGTCATCTCTTTCTGTTTCAGTATCATGGTTATTTGGTTGTTCATTTATATCCTCATTTCTTACGTTATCTAAACTTATTTTGTGTTCATTTGTTTTTAGAAGGAATTCCAGAAAATCTGTAGACTGTAATGTATATATATATATATATATATATATATATATATGTGTGCCTTTTTTTTTTTTTTTTTTTTTTGTTTTTGTATTATATATATATATATACATATATATATGTGTATATACATATGTGTGTTATTTCCCTTACCTTAATGTCTGAATTGTTTACATTTAATCCATTTTGATCACATAATAATTTTTGTCTAAAAGGAAATATGTATTACATTTGTAGTTATATATATATATATTTATATATGTATATTATTTATTTATTTTATGTTATTTAATAAAAAATATAACATATTTCATAAGAACATATATTTTATTTATTTTTTTCTCATATTATTTTATTATTTTTTTTTTTTTTTTTGTATTATATTTTATATTACACAAAATATTTATATTGCTTGGACCCATATTGTAAATACTTCAATTTTTCAATACATTGAAGATAAAATCTTGCTGTCTGTATAGGCGACTTATCCTTTTTATCTTTTAATTTTTTAATAATATTATCTATTTCCTGTGAAGGGAATACATTCACATATATATATATATATATATATTTATATATTTATTTTATTTATTTTATTTTTTTTTTTTTAATAATCTTACCATCATATTTTCATTGCTAAGTGTATCTTTATCATTTTGTTCGTTTTTATCATTTTCTACTGATGCGTTACTGTTTTCATCATCAGACTGCATATATCTCATAAAAAGGGAAGAATAAGACTGATTCTCTTTTTGCTTCATAGATATTTGTTTCTTTTCTTTTTTATTTTTTACATTGTCCATTTGTTTTTCTTTTAATTTTTTACTTTTAATTTCATTATTCACGACTTTTGCATTTTCTAAATCAGTAACATATTGAAATAAGTCTTTTAAAGGGCTTGGAATAATTTTAGGATATTTTTTTATCAACCTTTTATTCGTATTTGACTTAACAAATTCGTAATAATTATGTAACGGATGATCTACATGCAAGAACGGAAATTTTATTAATACATCGTTGTTTAATTTTAAATAAAATTCAGCAATATCTCCTTCCTATAAAATAATATATATATATATATATAGTGCAAGAAAAAATATAGACACTATAAGAAATGATGAGCATCTCATTTTATTTTAATTAATTTGTTCCTATGTATTATACGAAAATATATACATATATAAATATATATATATATATATATATATATATATATATATGTGCATATTTATTGGTTTTCTATTATTACAATGTTAACAAATATTGCTGTATATTCAATGATCATGTGCTCCCTTAAACTTTTTGGAAGGCATATATTTTTCTTGTTATCAGAAAAAAAAGATGAAAATATTTCTTCATCATTATCTGTAAAATTGTTCTGCTGCGCTAATCCCTCATCATACTAATAAAATGATTATTAATAAAAAAGAGAAAGTAATATTAAATTAATAAGAATATATAAATATAAATGTATATATATATGTATACATATACGCATATCCTTTTACGAGCATATATTTATGTATACTTGTTCATTTTCTATTTCTTTAAATTACACTCAGGTTATTTATATTATCAGGAGGAGCTTCATTATTAAAATAATTATTACTCATGTTTAATTTACAAAAAAAAATTTATTTCATAATGAAAAAAATGAAATATTATAAAAATATATAAAATAAAAAAATAAAAAAATATTAAAAATGAAATTATTATAAAGTTATTTATTTGTTAAATTAAAAAAAAAAAACATATTATCCGAAACATTTTCCAAAAAAAAAAAAAAAAAAACAAAAAAAAAAAAGAATTTTAAATTAATTTTTTTAAATTTATTATTAAAAATAAACTGTTCATATGAGTTTTTTTTTTTTTTTTTTTTTTTTTTTTTTTTTTTTCTAATAGAAAAAAATTTGACATAAAAAAAACACAAAATGATGAAATATATATAAATCTATAACGATTTGTTTTATAAAATTTGTAATATATATATGACTACATTTTTTGTTTGCTTCTTTAATTATGATCATATATATATATGTATTAATATTTTATGTCTATATATATATATATATTTAGGAAAGGAAATTTACTTGATTTTTTAATGTTTTCTTTTTTTGAGGGATTCATCTTATATTTTCACCACATCTTTAATATTAAAAATTTTTGTAATTTTGTATATACACATTAAAGAAATATTGATAATAAGGATGTTATAAAAAATGCAATGACATATAAATATAAATATATATATATATATATTTATTTATTTATTTAGTATAACCAATGGTGATATATAAAAAAAATTTCTATAAAAGATTGAAAACACGATATATATTTTTATCATTATAAAACTATATATATATATATATTTCTATTTATGTATTAAAGATGAATTATATCTCTCCTTTTTTCTGTTTATTTTTGTTCTTGTCGTATTTGAATTTCTGCTCATGTATGTGGCCTTGGACGAAGAAATGGAAAGCAGGCAATCTAAAACTATAAAATAAAATAAAATAAAATAAAATAAATAATTATATAGTCAATCAAAAATAATGTTGCTACATAACCATTTTCTCTTTATAATATATATTATTACAACTCCTTAAAAAATAAGTTTATCTCATATTTGTAATTTATTTTTATCTTATCTCTTTCAATTCTCTTAGAAAATCAGATGGCTATAATAAAAGGTCCTAATAAAAAATCATTTATATATTATATGAATTTATATTAATAAATATTATATTACAAATTTATAAATATATATACATATATATATATATATATATATATATATATATATATATATATATATATATATATATTTATATTTATATATTCATTTTTATTAAGATATGTCTAAGGAAATACGACATAAGGCTGAAAGTCTTCCTACCCCCAGAGATATTGTACTACATTTATTTTTATAATATTAAATTATATATATATATATAATATATTTGTAATTCTTTTTTATTTTTTACTACGAACATTATCTGTATTTCTTCTTTTTAAACATGTTTTATGGGAATATTAATTTGTAGACAAATAAAATACATAGGTATTAATATAAATCGTCTTACATATATTTAATTTTTTTTTTTTTTTTTATGTTTTTTTTAATAAAAATAAAAAAAAAATAACAATAATAATAATAATAATAATAATAATAAACTCTAAATATTATAAAGGGGATATATGGATATATACACATATACATATATAGCCATACACCCAAGTACCTACATATATATATTATTTTTTAGAATTGATCAGGATGTTATAGATGAACTAAATAAAGATATAATTGATGAAGAAAATTTATCCAATCATAAAATACATGTATGCTCAGAGCCAAATTATGAAAGAGACTATAAATATTTATGCCCAGAAGGTTACAAATAAATATTGATATAAGATATATTATATAAATATATATTTAATATATATGTTATAAAATATTAGTTAATTTATTATATATATATATATATATATATATATATATATATTTATTTATTTATTTATGTGCTTTTCTTATTTTCATTCTAGGGTGGATAAAAAATAAGAATGGGCAATGCTGGTGTGTAGGAAATGAAGATATAATTACATAAAAAAAATTTGAAGGTATCTTATTTTATTTTATCGATATTCTCATTTAGGGGCCTAACTTATGATGGGCATTGTGAATCCCTAAAATATTTTCAAGAATACACCGATAACGAAAAAAAAGAATTTGTAATTAAAAAGAGAAAAGAAAGAGGCTATATAATAAAAAAGAAAAAGAAAATGCACATATATATATATATATATATATATATATATATTGTTTTTATATGTATTACTATTTTATATATGAGATTATTATATGATTATGTAATTATTTAAAAACGACAAATAAATCATCCTATCCTTAGGAATTAAGTTGTTGTGTGTTGTGGCCCAAATTAAAAAGTGACGATA
>NC_041698.1:872374-884874 GCF_900097015.1 Plasmodium sp. gorilla clade G2
CCCAACAGCTTAATTAAAACATAAATATATAAATATATATATATATTTACAATGTAATAATTTTTTTTGTGGGTATAAATAATTTTTTATATTAAGAGAAGCATGGTTTTCATATATATATATATATATATATTACCATGGAACTTTTTTTTTTTTTTTTTTTTTTTTTTTTTTTTTTAATAAGAAGGTTATATTGTTATATGCTTAATGTCTCTTAATTCATATGTTAAAAATTTATTTACATTTTTATGTGCATTTGTTTCTTTTTATTTTTATTTAACTTTTCAATATAATTAATATTTCTATAATATATTATTCTCCAAGGAGAAAAATAGAAATATTTAAAATTCGAGTGTTCACAAATATTTTTTTTTTTTGGCTATATCTTAGCAACATTGCAAATATATATATATATATATATATATATATATATTAACTTTTTCATTTTATATTTATTCCATTAAAATGGACAAGACATATCATAAAAAATATATATATATTAGTTACTCATATTATCTCTTCATAGTTGAGACAAACATACTATGAGGTAATCTTAAGAATACATGAAAAATATTATATGTGGTTTTAAAATTATACCAAAAAATATATTTTTTATTTGTATGATAAAATAAAATATCCGTATGAATAGGAATTATTTGACAAAATAATATATTTCTTTTTCTTAATATATAAAATACGCAACCCTCTATATATCAATAAATAAATAAATAAAACGATACATTTTAAAAAGAATACCATATATGTAATGTAATATATACATATATATATATGTAGATATCAGGATCAGGAAAGAATAATATGTTCCTATTTTTCTTATCTTTTCTTGTATACATTTTGTATATATATATCATTTTAGACACTTACCTTATTTAACCATATTTAATATATATATATACATATATATATTTATATAGCGTATTGAATATTTTCATAATTTTCTAAAAATAAGACAAAGAAAAAAAAAATATACCACGTATTTTTTTAGATGCACATGTATTATCTTAAGAAAAAATACGATGTGTATTTATCTAGATGTACATGAATTATTATAAAAGAAAAATAGAAATAATAATATTATTTATAAAATATACACACAATATATATATATAATATATTTAATGTATACAAGATTATGTTTTATTTATTTATTTTTAGGATATATGTGAAATAAAATAATATTTTTGTGTGCTTAAAGTGCAGTCTTTATCTTTTAAATTTCATAATTAAATGAAAAAAAAAAAAAAAAAAAAAAAAAGAAAAAAAAAGAGGACGACAATTTGGAAAAATATACAAAAATAAAAGTAAAGAAAAAGATAAAATAAATAAAAGAAAAAAAATATATTTTTTCATATACCTAATATAATATAATAATAATAATTATTATATATTTTATATTGTGTAAAAATAAATTATGTATAATCATTATTTTTGACACATTTCTTTCTAAACTATATAATAAAGAAGGAATATTTAAAAAAAAAAAAAAAAAAAAAAGATACATCATATATATGTTAATAATATATATATAAATTTACATTATTAATATGTATTATTAAATTAACAAGCTTAAATGTGTAAACTAATGATACTTGTAAAAGTATGTTATTTATAAAGAAAACTAAAGAAAATTAAGACCTAAAGAAATAAGTGTATATAGTAGTAGGTATATATATATATTAATATAGTTTCACACATATATTTATCATTAAGTATATTCTGAATGATAAAGAGATGGAGAGATATTTTTTTTAAAAAGTAATGATAGTGTGATTAAGTTTTTTTTTTTTTTTTTTTTTTTTTTTTGTACACATAGTAAAAATTGAATTTTATTTATTATATCATGTAATTATCCATATTAGGAATGTAATTATAAATATATATATATATATATATATATATATATATATATATATATATTTATGTAGGAAATATATCTATATATTTTCTTATTTTTTTTAACTTCATGTTTATATATTTATACCCCTTAAAAAAATAACTGTTACTAATATTATAAGTTAAAAGGTAAATAGATACCTATAAATATTATATATATATATATATTTTTTTTTTTCCTTTTTAAAAAATTTTTGATGCATTTAGTAACATACATATATAAATATATATTTATTATATGCTTAATTTATTATATTTTATTTTATTATTTTATATAAATATGTTTCTACTGCAAAAATTATATGACGCACACAAGTGTAGATAATTTATTTTTTTTTTTTTTTTAGATTTCATTGATTTAAGTTTTTTTTTTTTTTTATTATATATATTTATATTGTTAAAATATATTTTTTTTCATGTTTATTTAATAATATATATATTATAAAAGTGTATTTTAGTTTCCTTTCCTTTGATTTCCTTTTTTTTTTTTTTTTTTTTTTAATTATTAATATTTATATGCCTTTGTTAAACATATTAATGTTAAGTATTTAAAATTGTGTATATTATTGAATGTAAATTTATTAAAATTATGTAATTTTTTTTTTTTATAAAAATATATATATGTATAATATAAATATATTAAAAAAAAAAAATATATATATATATACATATATGTAAATATAAATATATATATGTGTTTAAATCAATTTATTATTTATTTTTATATCCACCCCCTATTTATGTAGTCCCCTTTCTTTAATTAGTTTTTTTTTATAACGGTATTTATATATATATTATATCTTTGATTATGTTATTATAAAGCGAAAAAAAAAAAAAAAAAAAATGTGTTTAATAAAATATATATATATAATTATATATATTTTAAATTTCTTTTTTTTTTAATATCTACAAATATATATATTTATATATAGAATAAATATATTTGTGTTTATGTATTCTCTTGTATTTGATAATTTTTTTTTCTATTTATTATTTTGTAAATGTTTTCATTATATTATATGTTTCATATATATATATATATATAAATATAAATGTACTTTTTTATTTATTTTTGTATAATATAAATTTTATTATATGCCATCCATTATATATTATATATATATATATATATTATTAATGATCGATAATAAGAAGAAAGAAATTTTAAGAATATATATATTTTAACTTATATATATATTAGAAAACGTTACAATAAAATAAATATCATATTTACTCTGTAATATTAATATATATAATATAATTTATTTATTTGTATAAATATTATAATATACATATATATATTTATTTAAAATAATATAAATAAAAAAATTATATAAACCAGAATGCATGTAGATGAATCTTTTCTTTTTTCTTTTTTTTTTTTTAAATACTAAAATATTGACAATATATTTAAATAAATATAATATAAATTTTATAAATATCTTTATAATATAATTATTATATATATATTATTAATATGTAAAAGAAGAAAAAATTAATATATATATATATATATGTAAAAAATATATTCATTTTTTTATATGTATATTTTATATATATGTAATATAATATATGCATATATATATCAATATACATATATATATATATATATATATATATATATATATATATATATATATACATTAATATATATATGTAATATAATCCATGAAAAAAAAATATGTATATATACATTTTATAATTTTTTATAATAGTTTTTTTATATCAAAATATATATTTTTATTTTTGAACAAACAAATTATACATATCACAATAATAATAGTATAAAATGTATATTTTTAAAAAATATATTATTTTCTTTTTTCTTTCTTTTTTTTTTTTTTTTATTATATTATATTATATTATATTTTTATATTTTAATTTTTTTTTTTTTTATTTTTTTTTTGGGGAAATTTATAAAAAAGTTCATTAAATACTTATTTTCACTTAAAATAGAAAATTATTATTTTTACATTATATTATTATTTATATATATATATTATATTTACATATATATATAAATATTTATCATTTATAAAATAAACCTTTTGAAACTATTTTTTTCTTATATTTTAATATTATATATATTTAAATAATGTAAATGTATATAATATATATATTCATATATATAAGTTTTAAGGATAAAGTCACAAAAAAAAAAAAAATAAAATAAAAATAAAATAAAGAGTGAACTAAAAAACTATACAATAATAAATTACTTGTTTTTTTTAATTTAAAAAATAAGTATATTGATATAATTATATATATATATATATTTATATATATATATAATCCATTTTTGTATTAATACATATTTTTTATTTTATTATATTTTGCTTTTATGTTATATATATTTATTTATACAATATAATATTATTTCATAAAAATCATTTCATAAAGTTTTTTTTTTTTTTTTTATTATTATTATATTTTTATTATTTTTTTTTAATATTATAAATATATTATATATAATATTATATATAAGTATTATATTTATTATTATTTTATTATAAATTTAGTATAATATATATATATATATATATATAATACTTAAATATTATGTGAGTATTTTTTTTTTTTTTTTAAATATTATATAATATGTAAAGAATAAATTTATATATATATATAATATATATATTTTTTTTTAAAAAAAGGGGGGAAAAAAAAAAAAACACATATATATTTATTCATTTTATTATTTTTTTTTTGACAATAATATATATATATATATATATATATGTAATAAAGTGGATATATATGTATATGTACATATGTATGTATATATATATATATATATATTAATATATTATAATATATATATATATATTTATATATATAATTATATATATATTTTTCCACTTTGTTTGTTTGTTAAGATGAGAATAAGAAAAACATGGTGTACGTTATGTCGTGAAAATTTCGAAGAGGGTGATGAATGTATTCAGTGTAAACAATGTAAGAAAAAGTTTCATAGAGAATGTTTACAAGCGGAAGGTTTAATGGATAATGATCAATTAAAAGACATAAAGAATTATGTATGTTATCAATGTATAAATGAAGATGATGATATACCAGAGAATGAAGATCGATGTAAAATATGTCGTGAGAAATCATCAAATATGATTTTATTATTATGTGATGGATGTCCAAATAGTTACCATGTTAGTTGTTTAGGTTTAGCAGCAGAACCAGAATCCGAAAAATGGTATTGTCCTATATGTAAACCAGATGATCATAAAAATTTAGATGTAAGAAGAATGAGAAAAGGTTTTGTACTTGATAATATGAATGGAGAACATGTAAATTCATCAACTTGTTATGTGTGTCAAAGACCTGGTAAATTATTAGGTTGTGATTTTTGTCCGAATTCATTTCATCCAACATGTTTACCAGATTTAGATTTTGATAATATTTCTGATCAGTGGGAATGTCCTTGTTGTAAGAATGAAGATCCTTTATTAAATCAAGGACATAAAAGGTGGACAAAAAATGAAATACAAGAAATTATGAAAAAAAGACAAAGAGAATTAGGTTTCTGGAGATCTAAAATAATAAAATATCGTAATCGGTTTTTATTAGCACATCGTAAAGATTTACAACCATTTGTAAATCCACGTGTATTCTCTAATTTAACTAAAACTTTTAAAAATGATTATTTCAATACAAAAAGTAGTAGTAGTAGTAGTAATACTTATAATAATAATAATAATAAAAAATCTAATAAATATGATAGTGATAAATATAATTCAAAAAAAGATGTAGATATGGATTCTAAAGAATTCAATGAATTTATTTCTTCTTTAGAAGATGAAGCTCATCAAAATGCATGTAAATTTATAGAATCCGTTTTCTTAAGTGTTTATTATCCAAATGGAAGAAAAATTGAAAGAAGACCACTTGTAGATAATGTTCAATTAAAACCACATCAAGAAGATGGAGTAGAATGGTTATTAAAATCATTTCTAACAGGAGGTGCAATATTAGCAGATGAAATGGGATTAGGAAAAACTATTCAAACATTATGTTTTTTATCATATTTAAAATGTAATAAAATAGATGGTCCTCATTTAATTGTCGTACCTTTATCAACAGTAGGAAATTGGTTAAGAGAAATTCATAGATTTACACCACATTTGACCTGTATTAAAATATGTGGTTCTAAAAATGAAAGAACACATGCAAAAGAAGATCGACTAGCTGAGAAAGGATTATATGATTTATATGTAACTACCTACGAAACAGTCAAAAATGAAGAAGAATTTTTTGTAGAAACTATACCTAAATGGCAATGTATAGTATTAGATGAGGCACATAGAATTAAAAACCAAAGTGGTGCAATCAGACATTCAATGGATAGAGTAGTAGGAAATATGAGATTATTATTAACAGGAACACCACTTCAAAATAATTCAGCAGAATTATTTACATTAATAAATTTTATGTTTCCTGATATATTTAAAAATTCAGAAATAATAGAACAAGCATTTATGAATGCATCACAAAATAATAAAAACAAAAATAATAATAATAATAATAATGCAAAAGATGAAAAAAATAATAATAATAATGATGATGATGATGGTGGTGGTGGTAATACAGGTAATAATTCATCCAAGGTAAATGTAAATATTGGAAATATAGATCTAAAATCAGCTATAAAAGAAGAAGATTTAAAATCAATACGTTGTTTATTAGATAAAATTATGTTGAGACGTTTAAAAGAACAAGCCATTACACTTCCAAAAAAAATATTTCATGATGTGTGGTTACCATTAGGTAGTTTATCTGCACATTGGTATAAAAGATTATTAGATATAAGATCTATGGTTGAAGAAAAAGTTAGTGTAAAGAAATTATTAGGTTTAGTTATAAAAATGAGAATTATATGTGGACATCCAAAAGGTATAGTAAGTAGACCATCTCAAATGGAAAAATTATTTGCATTTTTTGAAGAAGAAAGTGAAGATATAAAAGAACAAGTAAAAAATGATGCCATAAAATTAAAAAATATATCAGGTGAAGAACATATAGAATCTTCATCCAAGTTAATTTTTATTGATAAATTATTATGTCAATTACATTATGAAAATTGTAAATATGTTAAAAATTATGCATCAAGTTTTGAAAAACATAAAAAAGAAGTTGCTGCTTATAATTATCATAAATTACAAGAACAAAATAATTCACAAAAAAAAAAAAGAGAACATTCTGGAAAATTCAAAAAAATTGAAGCATTAGAAAATAGTCCCTTATTTATGGAAATATATAATAAGGGAAGATTTGATTTAAAACCTACATCTGAAAAGGAGGACATGTTAAAAAGTTTTATGCATCCAGTTCCTGTCGATAATGATTGTCCTTATAAGAAAAAGAGATGTATATATGATAAGGTTCAAGAATATGTGAAGAATAATAGTAACATAAAACATAAGGGACGTTCTCGATTAATATCTGATAATAAAAAGAATAATAATAGTGATGATGATGAAGGTGATGATTATAATGATGATGATGATAATGAAGATGACGATAATGAAGATGATGAAAATGATGAAGACGATGAGGTGAATTATTATAATAAAAGAAAGGATAAGAAGAAAAAGGTCATATCTGATGATGACGATGATGATGAAAATTCAAATGACGACAATAAAAGTGAAGATAATAATAGTGATGATAACAAAAATGTTTCTAAAAATGATAACAATGGTAGTGATAATGATAATAATAATAATAATATAAATGAAGATCAGAATGATGATAACATTTTCAATCTTCATGATAGTTCCAAAATAAATAATAATATAAAAGAATTTTTAAAGAGCGAAAAAATGGAAATGTCAAACAATACAGATAAAATAAATGAAGATTCAACTGTAGGTGTTACTGATAAAGGAGATAACAAACTGGATGATTTTGATATGTTAAAGAGAGAAGAAAAAGAAAAGCATGATGGTTATATAAAGGAAGAGGGAGAAGAGGATGAAGAGGAAGATATGATAACCCATAAAAACAGTACACAATTAAATATAGATAATAATAATAATAATATAACAGATATAAAATTACAAACAGATGAAAAAAAAGTTGTTGTTAATATAAAAAATGAAATCAATGATAATGATGAGAGTGGTGAAAAGTTAGGTGAAGCAAAAATGCATAAAGTATTAATATTTACCCAATTTCAATTAGTTTTAGATGAATTAGAAGAATATTGTAAATATAGATGTTGGAAATATATGAGATTAGATGGTTCAACAAATAAATTAATTAGAGAATTAGATATAAGAGAATTTAATTTAAGTGATAGTATATATTTTATATATTTAATAAGTACTAGAGCAGGTGGTTTGGGTATTAATTTAACAGCAGCAAATCATGTTATAATGTATGATGAGGATTGGAATCCATTTATAGATTTACAAGCTATAGATAGAGCTCATCGTATAGGTCAAAAGAGAGAAGTAAATGTCTGGAAGTTAATGACAGAATGGACTGTTGAAGAAAGAATGGCATTTAGAAGAGAACAAAAATTGAAATTAGATAAATTGGTTGTACAGACTCAAGATGATGAAGATATGTTAGATAATTTTGAAGAAAAATTATCATCTGATGAAATAAGAAAATTAATGTTACATGGTAAAGCAGCTATACAAAATATGGATGTTGAAAGTACAAATAATTTTCCTTTAGAATTTTTTATTGAGAGGGGTCGTCAAAAATTACCTATAATAAATGGTGTAGATTTAGAAAGAGAGGAAAAATGTGCAATAGAAGAGGAAATTAATAAAAAAGATGATGACGACGATATATTGGTTAGTAAGAATGATGATGAGGAAGATGATGATAATAGTGTTGATGGTAAATATAATAACAATGATGATGATAATGGTATAGATATTGATGAAGTTATGATGGATGAAGCAGAAGAATTAGAAACACGAAATAATAATAATAATAATAATAATAATATGCATGATGGAACTGGAGGAAGTGGTGAAATGATAAATGGCCAATTTGGTTCAAGCAACAACCAAAATAACAACACCAACAATAATAATAATAATAATGATATTTCTTTATGGAGATCGGTGAGAGAAAGAAAGAAACCACAAATATTATATACTCCTGAATATTGGGGAAGAAAACAAGAAGTGAAACAAATCAAACATGAATATAGATGTTTTATATGTAATAATACTAAGAATCATAAAGCTGTTGTTAAGGATAGGAATGGTAATGATATTGAAATAGATTATGGTGATATGATTAATTGTTTCAGATGTCCTAAAACATATCATAAATTATGTGAAGGAATAAAAGATGAAAATGTAAAGAAAACATGGACATGTAGTTGGCATGAATGTTGTTTATGCTTTCGTAAGTCATCACAGTGTGGTAATTTATTAATTCATTGTGCTACTTGTCCCACAAGTTTTTGTTATAATTGCTTTCCTCCTGATTATGTAAGATATTATGTAGGTGAAGAATACTATCACAATTTAAGACAAAGGGGAGTTAATTTTACACCACAAAACTGGGTATGCTTTTTATGTTCTAAATGTAAAGCAGTAGAAGAACAGAAGAAGAGAAGAAAGATGACCAAAGAAGAAAGAGAAAATGAAAAACAACTACAGAAAGAATTAAGAAGTCAATTACATGATAGTAAACAAGAAGAATTAGAAGCTAAGAAAAGAAAAAGAGCACAACAATTAGAAAGAGATAAATTTATTATAGAAAATAGGAAAAGAATTGATGCTTTAGATCAACAATATGAAGATCAATTAAGAAAAGCATATGAAAATGTATTCCCTAATAATTTTGTAAAAGAATTAGTTAATAGAATTGAACATGCAAAAATGTTAAAACAAAAAGGTATTGTAGAAGATAACAGTAATAATAAAGAGACGAATAAAAAAAAATCTACAACATTTTTACATACAAAATTACCAAGCAAATTATTAGTATTGTGTGAAAATTGTAAATTACCATGTCATGCTAATTATAAATATCCTGGTAAATGTTGTTATCCTCCTGAGTTAGACAAATCCTATTATATGTCTAATACATCTTTTAGTCAAATGGGAAGAGATGGGTTTGAAAAACGAGTAAGTGAAGGAAAGAATGATTCATGTTTGTCACATGTAAATTTTCAAGACAAGGTAGCAGATGATAGCAATGATGTTAAAAATATTACTAATATGTTAGATGCCAATAAAATGAGTAGTCCCCATAAGGGAAGTGCCAAGTGTGAGCAAAATGAGGGTTCTACAACACCTTCTAGAAATGATGGAATAAAAAAAGATATAATGATCACATCAACAATGAATAGTAATAGTAAGTCTAATGCAGGTGCAATGTTAAATATAAAAAATACATCAACAGATAGTAGCAACAATAATAATAATAATAATAATAGTTATTATTTTAATGAAAATAAAGAAAATTCACCATGTAGTAATAAAAATATGTCTAAAAAAGGAACAGAATATAACAAGAATGATGATCAAGATTATAATTTAAGTGGAAGTAAAGATAAAATGAAAGGTGTTGGTACAACATTATTATCTGATGGAAGTATGAGATTTGATAAGGATACACCTGAAAATAATATGAATGATAATAATATGAATAATAACCATAATAATAATGATAAAGATAGTCCACAGAATAATAATAATGATAATACTTCTAAAAATAAAACGAGAAAATTTTTAAGAGCTGTTTGTTCTAAATGTGGTACAGTTCAATTAGGTAAATTAGCTCATTTCAGAAAACATTGTGATAAATTAACTGAAGAAGAAAAAAAAGAATATGATGAGAAGAGAGAGAAATTAAAAGAATTAATTAATTTATTAAATAAGAAAAAAATAAAAGAAGAACATACCGAAGAAGAATATAAAAATATGTCTGTTTTTAAATTTAAAAGTTTATATAGTAATTATCAAGATAAAGCTGATGATATATTAGAAGATTGTATACGTTCAATGAAATGGGATATATTAATAGCTGATAAAAAAAAAATAATAAAAAAAGAAAAAGAAAAAGAAAATAAAAAAGTTTATTCAAAAAATGATGATGATAATAAAAAAAATAATATGACCAGTATGAGCTTAAAGGCAAAATTGACACATTTCTTATCAAATCAATCTTTAACTATAAATTCGGATTATTCAGATACAAAAGATATTATAGAAATAAGAAGTGATTTAACAGATGAAATGAAAGAAAAATTAAATGATGAATTATCTACTATAAGTGGAAAAAGAAAAAAATGTGTAGTAAAAAATATTAAAAAGGTTAAAAAAAAAAAAGGTAATGATGATAATAATAATGATGATGAAAATAATAATAATAATAAAAGTAATAATAGTTCATCCAAAAAAAAGGATGATAAAGATTTAAAAAAATTAAATTTACTTATTAATCCATTTCATGAAAAGTTAATAAAAGATACACACAATGCAAATTTTATAAGAGATTCATTTAATGAAGATTTTTTGAATAAGGCAAAAGAATTTTTAAGAGTAACCAAAAGTAATTTAATTAATAACGGTAATAATAATAATAATAAAAATAAAAAAAGTAGTAGTAATAATAAAAATATTAATAAAACTAGTAGTAATACAAAAAATAGTAGTAACACAAAAAGTAGTAGTAACACAAAAAGTAGTAGTAATACAAAAAATAAAAATAATAAAAATAATCCTAATAATTCCTTTTTAGAAAATGCTACGACTGCAGAAGATTTTCTTAGAGGTATAACTACAGGTAATAATAATATTTTTAATCTTGTTTCATCATCAAATCCTCCCTTTGATAAAAATAAAAAATTAAAAGATGATGAATTTGAAAAATCAATTATACAAAATTATCTAAATAAAATGAAGAATTCTTTAAAAAATTCATCACAGTTAGATAAAAATAGTATAAAGGAAAAATTAAAAGAATTAAATTATGTTAATTCTAGAGCAAATAGTAACTCAAAAAATAATATGAATAATAATAATAATAATAGTAATAATAATAATAATCAGCATAATATTACTGCTCAGGAGAATAGCCTCCGATTTGCTAAAGAAATTTTTAAAAATGGTGCATTCGATAAGAATGGTAATTTTAAATTGTATACAAACAAAGGTAATTTAAGTAATACTAATAAAGATATTGTTCATCTTCTTAAAAGTAATGAGCAAATTGAAAATATGAATACAAACTCAGGATACTCAATTAACGATTTTAATCTTGATATATTCAATATTGATAAAAATATTAAATGTGAAGATCTTGAAAAAAAATTATTAAATTTATGCGCAAGTACCAATTTAATGAACAAAAAAAATATGCAACATGATAATAATAAAAAAGAAGATAACAAAAATTATATGTTAGATAGCAAAAATAAAAATAAACAATTTTTATTTAAAAAAGATAATACACAGCAACAAGAAACCTTCCTTTCAAATACTCCAAAGTCAAAAAAGGAATCTAGCAATTCAAGAAAAAGGATGGTAGAAGAAGTAAATGTAGATTATGATATTAAAAAAATTACAAATACATCAGAAAATAGTGGTCCAAATAAAGTC
>NC_041698.1:889874-937374 GCF_900097015.1 Plasmodium sp. gorilla clade G2
TTCCCATATATTATCATTATCATTATCTTCCTCTTTATTTATTTTTTCTTTTTTCAGAAATATTTTTCGGAATTCAATTAAATGTTTTTCAGTTAAACCATTAAAGATACCATGATAATATTGTAAACTGTTTATTATCTTCAATAAATCTAAATGTAACATGTTTATTAAAACTTTACAGGAATTATTAAGGTCATCTGTATTATATGTCACTGTTTTTATTAAGCTAGACACTAAATTTGACAGTACATATGTCACTGGAGTGTTAATAATTATTTCTTGATTATTTCTACCTATAAAATTAAACATGTATTCATGAGTATATACAATGGGTTTTATACATTTAACCTTCCACATCAAATTGGTTATCTAACACATATACATATATATATGTATGTATATTTATTTATTTGTTTTTTTTTTTTTTTTTTTTTTCTTACTATCTTTTTCATATTTTAATCGTATCTGGGGCACAGTTATTCCTACATAAAAATATAAAAAATATATGCATATATATATATATATATTATATGTTTAGGTTTTCTCTCAATATGATTACTAATTATTATCTTATTTATAAAAAAAAAATTATTAGCATGTCTAAATATATGCATGTTCTAATTTTATTTTTTTTAATTTTTTTTTTTTTTTAATTTTTTTTTTCTTTACTCATATTTCTTATCATCAACTGCATTTTTTTTTCTCTACATTCTTCTATATCCTTATATATATGCTTACACATTTTACATATGTATAAATATGCCTCATCTTTTGTATCTGACATATTGTAATATATTTCATTAGTCTTTTTTACATATGTCTCTATACATACTAAATCTTCAGATTTTTCCTTATTTTCCAAATTATCCTAAATATGTTGAAAATATAAAATTATGACTTTAAAATTATAAATATACAAATATACATATGCATTTTTTTTTTTTTTTTTTTTTGGTTTTTTATTACCTCATCATGTAAATAATATTCCTTTAAGTCAATATCAAAAATGCTATCTAAATTAATGTTTATAAATCCTTTTATTGAATTTGCATCTACATAAGAACATTGGGTATCTTTTAAAGGGGTTCTATATTCTTCTGTTATATTTTAATAAGAAAAAAAAAAATAATAATAATAAAATAAGTAAATGTACACATATATATATATATATATATATATATATATATATGTGACTATAAATAATTTAAAAGATAATATATTTTTTGTGTATTCATTATTATGTATACAAACTGTTCTACTTATTTATTTGTTCTTTCAAAAACATTTTTTCAATTATATAGTTTACCTATATCCTAAGATGATTGAATATAAGAAAAAAATAAAAATATATTGTATAAGAAATTTTTATATGATTTATTATTTATTTTATATTATGTACCGATGGGGAATCAGGTTCTGTTTTATAATAAAATGTGCAAAATTAAAAAAATAAATAAATAAAAAGTATACATATATATATATATATATTCTTGACTTTCTTTTTGTTTTTATTTCTTTACCTATGGATTGTGTGGGAGTATAAATTTCTAAGGCAAAGAAGAAATAAACACTTACATATATATGTATTAATTAATGTCTTTTATTATATATAATTTGGATATTCTCTTTTTTTCTTTACCTTTCTCATGTATAGGGGTTGAGATAGCTTAAGTGATATATAAAAAAAATATTACAATATATATATATATATATATATATATATAATGTCCATAATTTTTCATTTTACCTTCATCATTGTCCTTTGTTGCATGAACTAATATATTTAAAATAAAAAAAATAGAAATTAAATATTATATTAATACATATATATTCCAACGTATATTTATAAATGTGCATATATATATTTTTTTTTTTTATTACCTCCTGTGTTATAAGACTCGGATGCACAACCTGTATAATAATTAAAATAAATTTATATATATCTATATATATATATGTAATATTATTTATTTTTTTTACCTCTCCTAATTAATAAACCAAATATTGTAACTGCGAAAATATTATAACTGAACCACATTTTTTTATAAAAAGAAATATTTATGGAATGAATGAGCAAGTTGCAAAAATAAAGAATACATAGATTATGTAGACAATATTATAAATATTTATATATAAAAATATATATATATATATAAATATATTTTAAAAAAGAAACATTAAAAAAAGAACATATATATATATATAATTAATTATATATTTTTGTTTTAACTCAGAATTATTTTATATTCAATTATATTATATTTGATTTTTTTTTATACTTACTGAGCTATTATTAAGGTCGATGTCGCATGATCCAAATAATCAAAAAATTATGATATTAAGGTATTGGAAAATAAAAAAAATAAAAAAAATTAATATGATATAATATGAAACTTTGAAGAGATATTAATAAGGGGAATATATATATATATATGTTTTTTTTTTTTTTTTTTTTTTTTTAATTTTTATATTTTTAAAAATCTCATGAACATTTTCACTACCACAACAAAAGAAAAGGTCTTCAAGATATATAAGAATTCATTTTTTCTTAAAAAAAAAAAAAAAAAATTAATTCATTATCATCATACGATAATAAAATGTTTTCTCCTTATAATTTGAAAGATATATATATATATATATATATATATATGTTGGTGCTCCATTTTAATTCTTCTATATCTCTTTTCTCGAGAATTTACAAATAATCTGTAACAAACATTTTTATAATAATATATGAGAAGTATGTAAGATATATATAATATAACGTTGTTCATATTTAATTAATTAAATGATGAGAATTTTCTATGTCTTCTTAATATTAAGAGGTATATTATTCATTTTGTGAATAAAAGGTTTCATATTATTCTATATAATAAATTAATGTCATTTTATGAACCTATGATTGTTTCTATTTTTTTTTTTTCAACACAAAAAAAAAATTTGTCTTAATATATATGTGTGTATAGGATATATATGACACGTGCGTTTTACTAAAATATATTGTTATTATTTTTTATTTTTTTTTTTTTATTCTTAGAAATAATTAATGAATAATAAGCATATTATAATATAGTTATTGTAATTTTTTTTTTTTTTTTTTTTTTGAATGTCATTTAATAAATAACAGCACAAAATTTTTCAAATTGTATACACCTTTAGAGGACATGTGAAATAAAAAAAATAAAAAAATATACGCATTACTCTTCAATTTTATAATATTCATTTTAACATTTATTTTAAAAAGGTTTGCTTCAACAAATGAAGAATCCTAAGAAAAAGGGAACTTCCAAAAAGAGAGAAGAAAAACTTATATTAATAAAAGAGGTAAATTGTAATATAAAATATATTATCATATAATCGTTATATATATATATATATATATATATATATATATATATATATTTATTTATTTATTTATATTTATTTATTATTTAATTTTTTGTTTTCTTCTCTTAGCTTAACAAAATAAATGATGAAATAAATGTAGAGCAAAATAATGTTGAGGATTTAAGTGTGAAAATAAAAAATATAGATGGTCAAATATTTTTGGGATATCATGACATTAAGGTTAATAAGAAAAAGGACACATATATATATATATATATATATATATGTATTTATGTATGTACTTATATATTTATCTATTTATTTACTTATTTATGATTCCTCATACGAAGATATTAAATGTGGAATTAAAAAATAAAGAAATAGAAGTTGAAGAAAAAAGGTCTCATAAATTACTATCAGAAAGGAATATAGAAAATATGATAAATAAATATGTATTAAAATGTTATGAAAATTTCTTAAATAATTTAACAAAGAATGAAATTGAGATTGATACGTTATCCAAAAGAATGGAGTAATAATGTGATTTAAAACTTTTAATTTATTTGACGAGAAATTTTTTTTAAAATAAAGAAACGTTACAAACGATGAAAATATATTTATGTATATATATTTTTTTTGTATTTTTCTTATAAGAGATGATAAGAAAGAACAGAAATCCAATAAAGACTTTGAAAAGCTGACCACAGTAACAAGCATCAAGCATTTAAACAAATTAAATTCCATCATATTATCACAAAATAAAATTATTGATAATATAAATAGAAAATTTACAATATGTCTCAAAAAAATGAAAGATAACTATTCGAGAAAAATTAATATGGTTGAAATGAAAAAAAAAAATACTTTTATTATATATATATATATATATCTTTATATATATATAAATTTGTTCATACACAAATTTAATATCTATATAAGAAAAATATTTATTGTTTCTTGTGATCAGCAAAGAGATAAAATGGATAAGGAAAGACAAAAAATTATTTTTAATTTACAAAAGGAAAAAAATGACCGAATAAAGTAAAAAATTTAAATAAAAAAAAAAAAAAAAAAAAAAAAAAAAAAAACATATATACATATATACATATGTATGTATTTATTATAAAAAAGAAATATCTTAAAGACTTATAATGAAAAAATTTTTAATATACAAAATTATTTCAAATTAATTCTGGATGATCAATTGGATCTAATACAGAAATTAGAGGTACAACATCATAAATAGAAATATAAAAGTAAATTCTGTTATTTATAAATGGTAAATGTGTATCAATATAAACAAACATACATACATATATATATATATATATATATATATATATATATATATTTATTTATATTAGGAAGAAAAACTTAATAAGAAAAAAAATTATTTTTCAAAAAGAAAGTCTTTAGAACAACTAAAAAAAAACATATCCATTCAAAGAAGTAAGACGCAATAAATATATATCCATATATATATATATAATTGGGTAAAATAGGTGCAATAATATTTAATGATGTCTATCGACATTTATTTTTTAAGAGATTTTAGAAGGTGTGGAAAGAGACGCTTATGAATTAGAGAAGAATATTGTTGACTATGAAAACTTAAGAAATGATTTGAAAAAAATTAAAGAAAAAAGAAAAAAACAACAAAAGATTCTACATGAATTAAAACTAGAAACAGATGTAAAGAAAATGTTACTCACAAAAATAACAAATGAATATAAAACTATATATGATCAAAATAAAATGAAGTTATATGATTATCTTCAAAAGTTGTTATTAGAGGTATAATTTGGATAAAGAAAAATATGAAATAAATAAATAAATAAATAAATAAATAAAATGAACAAATATTTTTATTAAATAAAATTAATGTGGAAAATAAATTGTGTGACATTAATTTTATTTTTTCAAGAATTATTTCTTAGAGACCAAAATGAAGTTAAAAAATGAATCCTTAGAAGTAAACACTATAGAAGTAAGGGGAAATAAAAAAAAAAAAAAAAAACTTAATAATGAATATCAATACAACGTAAACATATATATATATATATATATATATATATATATATATATATATTAATATATGTATTTATTTATTTATATTTGAATAGTTAAACAAGTGGAAGGAGTCCAATAATCCAGAAAATAATGAAATATTAAATAACACATTAAATGAAAAGTTTCAAGATTTTAATATATTAAAAAACGAGATTGAAGAATTAATAGTAATGATAATATAATTATATGTTCATATATATATATATTTTAGTAGATTAATACATAATATTGTATAAACATTTTTTCCTATTTTATAATATCTTTGGACTCACATGTACGCATATAAATATATTATTTTTATTTTTGTAAGGATGTGAATGAAAAAAATCAGGAGAACTATAAAGCGATTATGCATCTAAATTATTTTAACAATGAAGATCTAGATATTTTAAAAAGAGAAGAACAAATAAATATGTCATAAAAAAAAAAAAAAAAAAAAAAAAAAAGATAATTCTCAAGCATATATATATATATATATATATATATATATATATATTGGTGTAAAATATTTTACGATGTGAAAAAATATTTATGTTCACATATTTTATATAAGAGAAAGTTGTGTCTTTTTCGGAACATACATATATATATTATTTATTTTATATGATGAAGAAAATTAATTTTTTTTTTTTTTTTATAGAATTATAAAAAATAAAATTTGGGCTTATATAAGACCACATAAAAAAAAAAAAAAAAAAAAATTTACATATAAATTGAAAAAATGAATTTAAAGCATTCTCATTCACCCTATTTTTTATATGCATATATCAAAAAGTATATGTATATGTATATTTATATGTAAGTATATATATATATATATAATATGTCTATAAAAAACATTTGCCAAAAAATGTATAAAATATTTTACAATATAAATTTCTGAAACATTTTAATAAATTATTTATTTAAAGAACATTTTTTTTTTTTTTTTTTTGTTTTTTTTTTTTATTATATAAAAAATAAATTTTAATGATATCTCCGTAATTTAAAAAATGGGTGATTAGTATATAATTGTGGTTTTGAAAAAAGAGTAAAAAGTTCTCATTTTATTTTAATTTTTTTTAAATATATTTTATTCATTAAAAAATAAAGTTGACAGAAATTTTTAAACAAAAAAAAAAAAAAAGAAAAAAAAAAAAAAAGTAAAACATAAAATATAAAATATAAAACATAAAATATATAATATAAAACATAAAAGTATAATAATAAAAGAAAAATTCGGTCAATAAATACCATTCCATAAATTAAATATTTAAAGAATTACGAATTAAAGGAAAAAATAAAAAAATAAAATGAAGAAATAAATCATAAAATCTACAAAGTAATATTAAAATGGATATAAAATATTATATAGATTTTAAATTAAAAAAAAAAATGACTAATTTTTAAGTGATTAATTCAATTTCCCAACTACGATAAAATTTCCCTAAATTTTTTTTTTTTTTTTTTTTTTCTGTATATATTAAAAAATGTATATAAAATGTTTTTATATGCAATATAAAATAAAAAAATATTATATATATATATATATATATGTAAATAATTTCTTTTCTTTTTTTTTTTTTTTTTTTTTTTTTTTTTTTTTTTTTTAAATATTTATATGTTTCTGTTCTATAAAATGTGTACAAAAGGGAAAGAAAAACAAGAAGAAAACTCACACATTTGTACCCCTCTTAATTTATCTTATATAATATATTTTGAATCTTTTTATATGCCTACCTTTTTAACATATATATAAATATATGTATATGTATATATATATATATATATAATATATTTTTTTTTTTTTTTTTAAATATGTTACACAATATGAAAATAAAATAAGGAGAAATTGTTAAAAAAATAAATAAATAAAATAAATAAACAAATCACCCCACATTAAAATCCACAACAAAAAAAAAAAAAAAAAAACAAAAATAAAACAAAATAAAATAATAAATAAAATAAAATAAAATAAAAAAAATGATAGAAGGAAATATAAATTCAAAATCTACTCATGAGAATACACCAAATAATAAAATAGAAAAAAATTTTATAAAAGAAAAGGATATAATTCAAGATGATACAATAAAAATTTTGATAGAACATAATAATTCATTCAATGATGAAAGTACAAATTATATAACAACTTTTAATGATATTAAAGACAAACATTACAACCATAATGATTCTTATTCTGATAATAAAGGAAAAATAAAAACAATGCGTTCTAATTTCTCAGACATTCCAGATGAAGTTATCATAACAAATATTGGTAGCAATAATATAAATAAATAAATAAATATATATATATATATATATATATGTGGTTATATGGTTGTGTTGTTTATATACGTTCATGATTGTTGCTATATTATACATATATATATATATATATATATATATACATGTATGTATAATTTTTTCCCCGTTGTAGGCCATTATTTTGAAGAACAAGAAAACATAAAAAAATCAATTGAAATAAAAAATTGCCCATATAAAAAAAAAATGCTCAAAATATTTTTAACACGTTTGTTTTATGCTACTATAATAGGAATAATAGGTATATGTATACAATGTTATTTTATCATATTAAGTGACACATATTATAAAACAGGTGATGAACCATTAAAAGATAGGATGCATGAAATATTTAAAGAAATTCCTGCATTTATGAATACCCCTTTTGTAAATGGTAGTATTATGTTTTTTCTATTTATAACATTATTAAGATTCGGATTATTCTGTCCACTTTTATTATCAATAACTATTTTAATACGAATTATACTTATGTTATCATTTATATATTGCATAAGATCATTTTTTATTTATGTAACGACACTTCCATGTCCTATCCCTACATGTCAACCATTAAAACATAAAACGTTTGTTGAAAATTTGTATACATTTTATCTTATTATAACTGCACAAGTTTATGAATGTACCGATTTAGTTATATCAGGACATACAGCATTTACAACATTATTAACATTTTTTTGGTTCTTTTATGAAAGAAATATATATGTGAAAACTACCATTTTCTTTTATAGTATCTATATATACATTATAATAATAATATCACGATTTCATTATACTGTTGATGTATTAATGGGATATGTTTTTGGAGGTTCTGTATTTTTATTTTATCACTACCTTATAGATGTAGCAGCAAGAAGATACGCTTTAAATACATCCGTTTACCCTCAAGTATAAAAATAAATAATAGTATATTTAATATATCTTATAATTATAAACATGTGGAAATTATTATAATATATTATTTAAAAAAAAAAAAAAAAAAAAAAAAAATGAAATATATTATATACAAAATGTTTTTTTTTTTCATAATACATTATAAATAATTGTGTGTATGAATAATTTTTACATTTTTATTATTTAATAAAAAATACATATGTATATATATATATATATATATTTTAATTTTTATATTAGACGTATGGATTTTCTGGATCATTCACAGATCGATTTAGAGTGTTTCAATATTTTATAAGAGCATTAACATATTTAGAAGCTTTAGATCATCGAATGAAATTTGCATTGTCATATGACAAAGAGTGGGTAAGTGATATAAATAAATAAATAAATAAATATATATATATATATATGTATGTTTTTGTGTATGTTCATTTTATATTTTATCTTTTTATAGAATTGTTTTTGTACCTGTGTACCAGTAAATAAAAGTAGTCTTCTTATTAAAAAAAAAAATGTACGTAATGAAGAATATTACGATTTCAGCGAACATTTTTATCATTCATACGCTGGAAATGGTACCTATAACTTATCAACAATACGAAATATAATAAAGGAATTTAAACGTTTTTTTGGAATGAATAAAAAAAACTAATTCAGTAAGACATATCAAGTTTTTTTTTTTTTTTTTTGTCAATACATATATATATAATATATGTATAAATTTTTATTTGTTTCTTATATATTTAATTCTTAAGATGTAATTAAATTATTTTAAATATTATATATACAAATAAAATATATATATATATATATATTAAAATCATTTGTGATTTGTAGAATATTTGATTATGTTATTAAATTAATTAATATATTTTATAATTTTATCATATTATATTTTTTTTTTTTTTTCGTAATTGTTCTTAATGTTGAATCATATAAAACACCCTACTGTTTTTGTTTTATTTATTTATTTTATTTTATTTTTTTATAAATTTTTTAAAATTAATTTGATCAATTTTAATAATTCGTTTTTAATGTCTATGTATAAAAACAGGCATGTCTAAGAATAAGACAAAATAAAAGAAAAAAAAAAAAAAAAAAAGTAACATTTATTGATCTTAAGAAATAAAATAAAATTTGTTACATATAAATATATATATGTGTAGGTATATTTTTTTAATATGAACAGATCTGAATGTTTTTATAGCGCCATTCAATTTTTGCAAAATTGTTGTTGAGACCTATATTATAAGAAAAGTATATATATATATATATATATATATAAGTTCTATTAAATATATATATTATTTTATTTTATATATTTGCATGATTTTTAAAATAAATGCTTAATACACGTGAGAAAAAAATATATTAAAATATGTACGATACATATATATATATGTATGTATGTATACGTGTGTATATTTTTTTGTTTACTTTCCGAATTAATCATTTTTACTTTTTTAATAACATATTTTAATAAAACATTTAGTTACATATTTCATTGTTTTTTTTAAAAAAGAAAAATTGAAGAAAATTTTTGTTGTAAATTAAGACATGCACGTGAAAATAAATAAATAAATAAATATATATATATATATATATATATATATATATGTGTATGTTATTTTTTTGTTTTGTTTTGTTTTTTTTTTTTTCAAGTGATAAAAATTACACAGTTTTGGGATAATACTCATTACGTAAAAATAAAATATAAAAAGTAATTTTTGTTAAAAAAAAGAAAAAAAAATTGAAATGGATTTTAAAAAATTATCCAAAATTTATGAAGAGTCAGTAACAGATAGCGAAAATGATAAAAGTTCTATAGGGACAGATATGTATGAAATAAATATGAATAGAAAAATGAGTAACCTAAGTATATCAAGAAATAGTACAATAAATGAAGAAGAGATATTAAGTGAATATAGATTATGTAAAATATTATTAATAAAATTAATATTTGCTTTATTATTTTTATTAATTTCATTAATTATACAAGGTTTTTTTATGATATATAGTGATTCTTATTATAAGAGTAATACACAACCATTAAGTGATCGAATACATGATTTGTTTGTAAATCCACCACATTGGATTACCTATAAATTGTCAAATACATTAATAGCTATATTAACATTATCTTTTATTAAAATAATATTATTTAATAGTATATATTTATCTATAGCTATTGTGTGTCGATTCATATATATCATTGGATCATTTTATATTATACGAGGAATTTTGATTTATGTTACTTCATTACCAGCAACATTAGATACGTGCTCACCTTTAGAAAGTGGGAACTTTCTATTTAATTTATTACAAATAATAAAAATAAATACTAATTTAGTTTATGTATGTGCTGATTTGATTGTATCAGGACATTCTTTTTCAACAACCATCTTTTTAATGTTTTCATTTTATTATATAAATAATAAAATAATAAAATTTATTATATTTATTTTTTCTTGTTTTATATATGCAATAATAATTATTGGTTTTATACATTATACATCTGATGTATTACTTGGAATCATTTTTGGTGTTTTTATGTTTTCTTTTTATCATATAATGCTTGATATATCTTCACAATATTATATTTTTAATAAATTATTTGAAATTAAAATTATTTCAAATAATAAAAATATTCATGCAAAGCCCTTCTTTCTAAGATTTTTTGTTTCAAGAATTTTTTTTAAGATCATACCTTATTTAGAAGGATTGAATTATACCTTAGATTATGCCATAAATAAAAATAATGACCTGTCTAATTTTTGTAATTGTGATAATAATAATAATAATAATAATAATAATAATAATAAAATCCCATTATTCTCATTTTATAAACCCATCAGAGAAGATAAAATTATTATTAATTATTCAGATCATTTATATCATAGTTATGCTGGAGATGGCACAATCAATTTTTTATTCTGGAAATTTATTAAGAATATCAAAAAGGGTTCACACAAATAAATAAATATAATCAAATTATAAAATATTAATATATTATATATATATATATTATATATTTAATATATTTTAAAATACATATGTTTTGTTTGTCTATTAGAATTTATTATTATAATTTTTATAAACATATCACTTGTGAATTTTTACATATTTATTTTATTTCCTTTCAAATAACTTTTCAATATACATTTAATTTTCGTTATTTAAAAACTAAAAAAAAAAAAAATAATCAAATAATAAATAAATAAATAAATAAAATAATAATGCAAATGAAATCATATAAAATTAAAGGAATTACAATGTTTTAATTTATTAAAAAAATTTATCATATATATGATGAAAGAAAATAAAATATTTATAACATAAAACATAAGATAACAAAAAAAATATACATATATATTTTTTTTTTTTAAATCCCCAAATGTCGTTTTTTTGGATAACAATATTTTTTATGAATAAAAACTATGTTATAATAACTTAAAATTTTTTTTTTTTTTTCTTTTTTTTTTTATGTAATAATACAATTATTTTTTATATCTTTTACTTTAATTAAAAATCTTTTGTCATTTTTTTTTCTTTTGATAAGCAAAAAGATGAAGAAACAATATAATTTTCTCGATTGTATATTTTTTTTGTGAGAGTATATTTTGTATATTATGATAAAAAAATAATAAAATAAAAAAAAAATAAAGAACGAATCTGCTCATCTAAATAAATAACAATATATATATATATATAATATATATGTATATTTTGTTTTTTTTTGTGTGTTATATATAGTATTATGTTAAAATTTATAAAAATATATATTATATGATATCCTAAAAAAAAAAAGTGTTCCTTTATTTATATGTCAAAAATATAAATGCAAAAAAATGGAAAATGGGGGGGGTAGTTTTTCATTTGATATGCTTGATATGATTAATAGTAATTATAATTCAAAGGCAGAAAAAAGAAATAGTAAAAAAAAGAAGGAAGATAAAAATGATAATATAAATTTAAGAAATACAGTAAAAGATATAAATCATAATTTAATAGAACAAATTGATGATTTTAATAATGATTCTATTTATGATGAAAATAAAGAAGTAAATGAAATATATGAAGAAAAAAAAAAAAAAAAAAAAAAAGGAAAAATAATTTTGATAATTCCAATGAAAACGTAAATAGAAAGGGTCCATATAAACAAACAAATAAAGAACAAAATAAAATAAATGATAATCAAAATAAATTAGGTAATATATCTTATGATAAAAAAAATAATAGTATACATGATGAAGAATTGTCTATAAATAGTAATTCAGATGGTTTTCTTATTTTAACTGATGATGAAAATGAAAAAATAAATTTAAAAGATAATTATGATAATAATGAATTAAGTCAAAATAATTTATCAAATAATGAAGATAATTTAAATTATTCTTTATATAAGAAAGAGTTTTCTAATTGTCATGATGAAAATTTTATTAATTCAAAAATAAAAGAAATGGATATAATAAACAAACAGCTATTCCCTACAACTTCTTCTCCTCCTTATGAATGTACTAATTGTAATATATTTTTAAAAGAAATAACTACAAGAAATTATTTGAACTTTTCAACATTAAATGAATACATAAATCAAAGTGAACATAATTTACTTTTATTGAAAAATAAAAAAATTGATCAACTCGAAAAATTAAATAAAAACATAATGCATAAAATGAAACAGCTAAAAAAGGAAAATACTTTTTTGCTCGAAAAATTGAAATATTTCCAAACAAATTTCATCAACTTAGATATTAATGTTAATAAATTAATTGAAGAAAATAAAATATTGAAAAGTATCAATGAAGATCTGCAAAAAAAGGTACATATGAATGAAGCACCTTCTTCAAATGATGAAGAAGAAAAGAAGACAATACGAAAAAACAAAAAGGAAAGAGCAAAGGGAAAGGATCTATTTGAAAATTCGATAGATAAAGATATATTCTCGGACACTTAAAAGGAAAAAGTATATATAAATAATGTATCATTTGAGAATAAAAAAAAAAAAAAAAAAAAAAAAAAAAAAAAAAACTATTTTTTAATTTTTTTTTTTGTGTATTAGGACAGGTGTCCTTTAAAACAACATATATATATATATATATATAGTTGTGTTCATTTTTTTATGTGTTATGTACTTTAATTTGCAACCTCCTTATGCGAAACACAAATACATACATTTTAATGATTTCTTTTTTTTTTTAGTCATAACAAAACAACACTTAAAAAATATATATTTAAAAAAATTCAAAATAGTGAAAAATTTTAATTCAATAAATAATACAAATTACTTAAAAAAATAAGAATACATATGAAAATAAATAAATAAATAAATATATATATATATATATATATATATATATATATGTGCGTGTGTGTGTATTTTTATTTTTATTTTTATTTTTACTTTTATTTTTATTTTTTTATGAAGACTCCTTGTAGACTCCGCCTGATTCAACTTTAATTGGCAATTTAAAATTAAATTTTTGAAATATATGATCCATATTATTTGATATATTATATATGTGTGATTCTTCTGATACTTCTGTATTATATAGCCCATTGTATATTTTTTCATCATTATATTGTTTATTATTTATATCTTGTAAAACATCTATATATGTTTTGATAGAAATATGATCATGCATATAATCATATAATAGTTTAAGTCTATCTAGAGAATTCGTATAATATATTAAATTATAAAAAGCATTTTCCAAGATTGGATTTAATAGTTGTATTATATATTTTGTAGCATCATGTTCACTTTCTAATAATAATTCATCATGTACTTGTAAAATTAAATTAGTTGGATTTAAAAAGGCTTGATTTTTATGTATCATTAAAGGATTTATATTATTCATTTTTAATAACTTATGGTTATTATATATATTATTATTAAGAACACTGAAACATGACAAGAGAGAAAATTTCATAATATCTGCAGCACATCCTTGTATAGGTGTATTCATACTTATCCTATATTTATTTTTAATATTTGGTAATATTATTCTTTTCCTTCCTATAAGTGTATAAACACAATTCATATGTTTGACCAAAAATTTCTGCATTTTCATAAATCGATAGACATTTGGAAAAAATTGAAAAAAGTTTTCTATTAGGTTACTAGCCAAAGTATCGCTAATTAATAAACTTTTGGCTAGTCCATTTTCAGTTTGTCCATATAATATACCGTATATAACAGTTTTTGTCATTCTTCTTAATTCATTGGTAACATCATTAGTATTAAAAAGTACTTTGGCTGTTTCTATAAATACATCACTATAATTTAATAACTTCAACAACTGTTCATCAAAACTAAGGTATGCCATAACAAATAATTCCATTTGTTTATAATCGAAGGTGATTAAATTTTTTTTCTTCATGGTATATAATGGATAAGTTGTTGATATATTATGCGGTGATATATTATTTGGTGATACATTATTTATTGATACATTACTTGTTGATACATTACTTGTTGATATATTATTCGTTGACATATTATTTGTTGACATATTATTTGTTGACATATGTATGTGTGATATATTATTATCATGTGTGTCATTTTCATCCTTACCTTTTAAAGATATAGCACAACGAAATCTTGAATGTATATTTTGCAAATTGGGTTGATCACAAGATAATCTTCCTGTTGAAGCTCCAATTTGATTAAAATTACAGTGTATTTTATTTGTATTTTTTTGTATATATTTTGGTAGATTTTCTATATAATTTTGTACTAACTTTTTAGATTCTCTATATAATTTAATATTTTTAATAATTTTTTTTAATTTTTCTTTTTCCTTTTCTTTTATATAATTACTTTTTTCAATTTCATCTACCAGAATTTTTAATGACTTATTATTGGTTTGTAGATTTTTGTTTCTGGCCATATCGTTAATATTATTATTATTATAATTATTATTATGACTACTGTTAAGGAAGTATATTTTATTATTTTCATCATATGGATGATTATTTTTCTTCTTATTATATAATGAATTGTAATTAATGTTTATAAGATTGTTCATAATGTTATGATTAGAAATATTATTATTAAAAAAAGGGTTATTTTTTATACATTTATTATAATGATTATGTTCATTTATATAATTATCATATTGGTCCGATGTATCTTGTACATCATAAGTAGATATATGATCCTTATTAGTGTATGTTGATAAAGGGTGATTTATATTATTATTATAATTATTATTACTACAATTACTATCATCATCATTATTATTATTATTATTATTATTATTATTATGTATGCTTTTTATTTCTTTTTGTTTTGTTTGGGTATATGCTTCTAATTGATCTACACATTCATTATTATCATCATTTATATTTTCGTCTACATCTTCCACCATATTTTCTTCCGTATTATCTGTACTAATCGATATGTCTAATAACTGTTTATATATCAATGAAGAGACTTGCTTGGATGAATTTAAATTAATATTACACTTACATAATTCTTCAATTTCATTTTTATATATTAAAGGGTCATCTGATTTTTTTTGTATTTCTTCAATTTTATTTTGATTCAAGAAAATTCCTTTTTTCTCTATATGACTTATACATAATATTAATGGTTGTTCCACCTTTATATATAAATTTAGTATGTTGAAATTATGCTCTAATTTATTTATGAAATATTCAAATAATAAAATCAAACAACAATTTCTTGATATACTATAACATATATTATCTTCTTCTGTGATATCTGATATATTTCTTTTATTTCCAAATACAAGTTTTTTAATATCTTGAAGGTTATTTATATTATGAGGAGTAAAGCTTAAATAATTTTGTTTTTCTTTTTCTACTTTGTTTTTTTTCTCTAACTTTTTTTTGTTTTTTACTTCTTTATTCTTTTTATTTTTTTTCTCATTTGATATATCCACACATATATCATCATTGTATATATTATTATCATCATTTTTATTATTTTCATTATTTTCATTGTATATATTATTATCATCATTTTTTTTATTTTCATTATTTTCTTTTTTATTTTTTTTATCTTTTTTCTTTTGATATTTTCCCCACCCATATACACCAAACTTTGCTGATATGACATCACTAAATTCAGGAGCAAAATTTGAAAAATATGAAAAACTATTAGGACTTAAATTTTGAATGTCATTCATTTTATTTGTTATAAGAATTTTATCTTTAACATTTAAATATTCATTATAAACATTTTGTAACTTTTCCCCTCTTTGAACTAATTGTAATAATGAACTAATAATATATATATCAAATATATTATTAATATTTATTAATTTTAATTTAATATTATTAAATATATGTATTAAATTTTTATAATCATATACAACATATAAAAAAAAATCATTATTGTTTATATTCGATATACTTTGTTTTATAAAATTAGGTTCAATACATTCATTTAATTTTTTTTTTACTTGATCATTATTCATTAATTCCGATATATTAAAGGAAAAGAAATAAATATGATTTTTTTCTTTATCTATATATTTATCATAATATATATTATCTTCATATATTTCTGTTGTATTTAAAATTGATTCTATATTATATAATGAATTATTTGTATTTGTTTTTTTCTTTATGGTATAATTTATTATATCATTATAAGAATCTTCATCTTTTTTTTTTTTTGTCTTTTTTTTTTCGACTATGCAACTTTTTTTGTTTTTTTTGGTTTTTTTTTGTTCCTCTTCTTCAATATGTTTATCATGAATATAATCACTATTATATTGACTTTTGTTATTTATGTGTTCATCATTATTATAATTTGTGTGTATATTATTATTATTACAATTCATATGTTCTTCTTTTTTATCAGATAACATAGAATGATTTAATTGTGATTGTTCGTTTATTTTTTCTAATGAAGATTCTTTGAAATCATATGATGGTATATCAGATTCACCCTTTTTAAAATTTCGAATATATTGTTGTGAATTTTTTTTTGAATGTTGTTGTGCATTTTCTTTATCTTTTAAATTGTTATGATTATTTATTGTTTGTATTATTTTATTAAAGTTCCAGTTATCATATTCATAAGAATTATATAAAATGTTATTCAACTTAATATCATTATTAGATATAACAATATGAAATGTAATATAAGTTGGGATAGAGAAACATTTGGACTTATATTTATCTTCAATAATTTCGGGGCTCCAGCTTATAAATATTTTTATTTTATCATATTTCCAATTATATATTAGTTTTTTATAATCATCATCATAATAATAATTATTATTATTATTACCATTTTGATTATGATCCAGCTGAGAAATATTCATATCATTTTCAATATTTATATTATTATTTTTATCATTGCCTTGTATTTTTATTTTTGTTATTTCATCCTTTATATTATTTTTCAGAGTTAACTTTTCTTTATATTGTTCGTACTTATAATTTGACAACCTTTCTAATAAAGAATATAAGGCATTAATTTCTTTATTTATATCATTTTTCTTATTTAGAAAATTTATCAAAGCATTATAATTTATGTTATTACAATAACATCTAGTGGCATTCAAATATATTATATTCCTTTTATTTATTCTTATCAAAGCATGTTTAAAAAATGAATCAAACAATTTCATTTTATCATCTTTTTACATTATGTATAAATATTTTCATATCAGAAAAACTAAATACATCTTTTCACACTCACATTAAATATAATCTGATATATATATATATATATTATATATATTATTATGTATTTATTTATATATATTTATTTGCCATTATTTTATTTTTTCTCCAAAAAAAAAAAAAAGAAAGAAAATATATATATATATATATATATATATATATATATATATATATATATGTATATATTTTTATTGAAACGGCTAATATTGTGAAAAAAAATAAAAAAAAAATATTATATTATATTATATATATATAATTGTATATGTGTGTATATTTTGTACATATATATATATAATAAATATATGTAATGTATTTTTTTAATTTCATATACCTTTATGAATCTTAATATTATTTAAAACCCATACATAAAATATTACAAAATTTTTAATATGAGTCTCTTTTTCAATTATATGTATATTTTACATTATAGCTGTTTTAAATTTAATTAATAGTGATATATATATATATATATTTTTTTTTTTAATTTTATCATATTAAAGAGAAATTATACCTTAAGAGGTTATTAGGCCCTCTCATTCTTATATCTTAATTGGAAATTAAAGAAAATAAAAAGAAACAAATATGAATTATATATTATGTATAAGAAATATGATATACATATGTAATATTATTTTTAATAGTTCATGCTTTATTTTATAATAATAACTATTCACAACAAAATAAAAAAAAAAAAATAAAGACGACCATTACATATATATATATATATATATATATATATATATTTATATTTATGTGTTTTTTAAAAAAAGTACAAAGTTATTATTAATTCTTATTGAATTGGTGTTTTATAAATAGTTTTAATTATTAAAAAAAAAATATATATATATATATAAATGGTTAAAATAAAAAGCTTAATAAAAAATTGTGTTGTAGATTTAAAAAACAAGATGAAATATATATATATATATATATATATTTACATAAATAAACCCCAAAAAAAAAAAAAAAAATTAAAATAATTAATTAAAACGAATACACACATAAATATATAAAAGAATATTTACGTGGGTATATATAATCATTGAGCGTGGATAAAAAATTAAAATATTTTTTCAATCTACATATATATATATATATATATATATATATATATTATAACAAATAAAATATACAAATACATAAAAAAAATAATAATAAATACACATATTAATAATATATCATAACTTGCAACTTAATATTTATATTAGTCCCATTTGAACAAAAAAAAAAAAATATATATATATATATAAATATATATATAATAATTTTATAAAAAAAATAAATATATTTATAACTCTACATTTTTTTTTGGAAAATATATTAGAGACATTAAATCATCAAAAAATGAAGAAACAAAACCTTTTTTTTCTTTTTGATCAATAATTTCTCCTGTTTTTTTTAAATCATCTTCTAATACTTCGTTCAATTTTTGTGTGGTATTATAATATTCTCTATCAAGAAATCCGTGCATTTTTTCTTTAGATGGAGAAGATAAATGTTGTTTAAATTCAAGATATTTTTGCATAATTTTTCTAGGATTTTGTGAGAATAAATTAACTATAGAAAAATTTTGTGTAAAGCTATAATAAGATGATTTATTGTTCATATTATCTTCTTCATGTTCTATATATTGAGGATGATTATATGTAACATTATTATTATAAGTATTATTATTATTATTATTATTTGTACTATTATTTTGTATATTATTAATTGTATTATCATTATTATTACCATTTGTATTTGTTTTATTATTCATATGATTAATTGAAGAATTAATATTATCATCATCTTTATATTGTTCATATAATTCATAATTTAAATCTTCATCATCATTATCATCATCTTCAAAATTATTATCATTATTATAATGATTGTTATTATTTCCATTGTTACAATTTTTTCCACCTAAGGATTTAAAACATGTTTTACTATAAAATGGACTATTCTGTAATATTTCTTCTTTTTTTTTTATAAAATTTTGATCTGCTTTTATATAATTAAAATAAGGATCATAATTTTTTGTACTTCCATTTAATATTTTCACTTGTATATCTTTCAAATTAAAATGTTTATTATTAAATTCAACTAATAAATCATCTATATCTGTTATTGATCTTTTTATATTTACACCTCCATCTTTTCCATTCAAATTTAATAATTTCTCACCAATCACAGGAAATAAATATTTTATTTCATCCATATCTTTTTCACTAATGGAATTTTTTATTATATCATTTATTGAATATAAATCATTTTTTATATTTCCATACTTTTTATTATATTCTTCTTCAAATAATTTATATAATTTGCCACTTTTTCTTTCATATCCTTTTCTTACTGCTTTATAATACTTACAACAACCTTGCTGAATTTTATTTCCATGGTCTTTAAAAATATAACAATTATAAAATAAAGGTTTCATAAATATATTCATATAGTCGCATTTTTCCTCTTCTACATTATATTCAAGACTAATATGAAAAAGGTTTAAAGTTACTAAAAAAAGCAGTAGCAATAATTTCATATTTGTAAATTATTTGGAGTGTGTAGGGGATTTTATAATTTTTTAAAACAAACAAATAATAAATATATATATATAAATATATAAACATTTAAAAATATTATATATATATATATATATATATATATATATAATATATTGGTAGTTTGGTGAGAGCTATACAAGACTATGACAACAATTAACAAATAAAAATAAATATGTATTCAATATATATAATATATATGTATATATTTTTTATTCCTCCAGAATCCGACTTGAAATTTTTTTTATCGGTGCACTGTAAAATATTATATATATATATATATATATATACATATATACATATATATATTTTTTTTTTTTTATCTTTTATTAATTAATTTTTTTTTTTTTTCTTGGGCTCATTTTATGTTCATAGATTATGATCTTGCTATTATCTTCATCTTCATAACACAAAAAAAAAAAAAAAATAAAATAAAATAAAATAAAATAAAATAAAATAAAATAAATATATTATATATAAAATTTTCTTTATAATACACAAAAAATATATATAGAAGAAAGAATTCAATAATTTTACAATTATATGAAAAAAAAAAAAAAAAAAAGAAAAAAAAAAAAGTAATATATTATTACATATATATAATATATATATATATATTTAATATAATGTAGAAATGTTGTGAATAATAATATATATAAACATCATATATTTATAGAGCCAAAAAAAAAATTACAAAACAAGAAAAGAAAAAAAAAAAAAAAAAAAAAAAAAGTATAAATAAAAGCGTAAAAACATAATGATAATAAAATTATAAAAATGAAAAAGTAAACAAAAAAATAAACCAAGAATGAAATAGTAAATAAAAATATATATTATTATAAATATAAGGGATGAAAATTATTATATAAACGTGTTAATTAAAAAAAAAAAAAAAGAAAGTATTATAATTATATATATATAATATATATATGTAAATTTTTTCTTCAATGGTCATAAATATATATTATTAATATATTATTTGTCAAGCATTTTTCTCTGCATGCATATATAATATAAAATATAATAATAAATGATGAAGAGAAATTTATTTGGAGGAAAAGAAAATAAAATATAAAAAAAAAATATACATATATAATATATATATATATATATATATATATATATATATATTTTACTGACCATCAAAATGATATTATATAAAAATAAAAAATATATATTCTGATTAAAATAGGTTTCTTCTAATTATAATAATTATATATTGTATAATATTTTTATGTTCTTATTTTTTATATAATTAAATTAAAAAAATTATGAAAAAAAGAAATTTAAAATAAGAAAGTTATATGTATGTATATATATATATATATATTTATATATATTATATAATAGTTGTTAATATGAAGAGAGAAAGCTATATTTATAAAGTGTAAAAAAAAGAAAAGAATATAATATAATTATGTTTAATAATGTAAGAAGGAAAATTGTGACTTATAATATATGGGGAATTATGGGACCCCGAACAAAAAAAAAAGATTTAAATTTGTTTATATTTTTATACAAGCATAATTTTAATTTTAAAATTTTAAATAGTTCTCCCTCGAAAAAAAAAGAATCGTGTGAAGATTATAATGATATAAAAAAAGAGTGGGATCATTATGAAAAAAATAAAAAAAAAAATGAAATATCATATGGAAAAGATCAAATAAATATTGTTAATAATAATATTAATAAGAATAAAATGAACTATACACATATATTGAATAATACAAATAATTTAAATGTTTTAAATGATTCTATATGTTATGAAGAAAAAAATGGAAAAGATGTTAAGAGTAATATTTTTTTCCATAATGATTTTTTAATATATAAAAATATTAAAACAAAAGTGTGTCATAATAAAAAAAATGAAATTAAATATATATCGAAACATTTTTTTTATCATTTAAATAAGTATCATAAAAATATTGTAAATTCTTATTTTAAAGAATGTTTTTATAAATATACAAAAACATCTAAAATATTTTTTGGAGTCTTATTAAGTTTTTCTATATTATTAAGTTTATTTTTAGTTACATCGTCAAATTTTTTAGAATATAATATAATTTTAAAATATCATATAAAATTTCATTCTTTACTTTTTGCATTTTTCTCATCATATTATTTGGGATTGCAAATAGCTAATTATTATTTTATAAATAATATTCATAACTTTTTTAGTAGCTTTTTTTTTCTAAATTCTATTAGCTCTATATATTTAGCTGATTATTACATATGGGCATCTTATTATTTCTTAAGTTTCAATTATCTCATTTTTTTATTATTTAATTATTATAATATGTATTATCGAAATGTTATACCAAAATTTATATTTAAAAATGTAAACAAAATTTTTTTGTTTTCTCTTTTTTCGAATTATCTAGCAATAAATAAAGGAAAGTTTATAGAAAAAAATATAGATTTATTGAAAAATGAAGACACAAATACATCTTTTTGGGGACTCTTGAAAATTTTACCATATTTTTTATAAATAATAAATATATATATATATATATATATATATATATATATATGATTAAGAATATATATAACTTAAATGGATCAAATAAAATGATATATCCAAGTAGGATATAAAAATACTTGGGTATATTCGCAACATTAGATTTGTATAAGCCAAATAAAGTTATATATATATTTATATATTTACATGTATAATTTTTTCTGTTAAATTTTTATTATATATATAATATTTTTTTTTTTTTTTTTTTTTTTTTTTTTTTTTTTTATTAATGACTACTTTTGTATATAAAATAAATAAAAACCCATTTTTACATATACAAAAATGATTATATAAATATTACTTTTTAGAGAGAATTTATAAAATAAACACCAATATAAGGATACATATTCTTTTCTTTTCTTTTTTTTTAATATAAAATATCTTAAGTATCAATTAATTATTTTATATATATTTTTTTAGGATAATGTATTAAGGATGGAAATTTATAATATTATATAAACATGATAATGGTTTCTATCATTTTTTTAAAGGCGATAATATAATAATTAATATTAATATATATATTATATATATTATTTATTTATTGCTTTATATTAATTATTTATGGAGGGATACACTTTTATCTTTTAATTGGAAATAAAGAATACAATCAAAAAAGCATGTATAAACATAATAATACATATTTCATGTAACATAAATTATAAAATATATATAATATAAATATATTTTTTTAATTTATCATAATGAATAATTTAAATTAAAATAAATATAAAAAAGAAGGAAGAAAAAAAAAATAATAACATATTGGATTCAATGATATATATGAAAAAAAAATATATATTTTTTTTATTTTAATATATAATATATATATTATATATATAATATATATATAAATAGTGATATATAATAATAATATTTAATTTTTATAATATATGCCATATTTTTTATTTTATTTTTTTTTTTTATTTTCTTTTTAATGGAATATAAAAATATAAAAACGTAATAAAATAAAATAATATAATAATGAAGCATATAATAATATTATTATTACATTATATTATATATATATATATATATATATAATATATATATTATATAAAATCTCAATATTATATGTACTTATTTTCAATGTACATATATATAATATCATTCGTATATATATGTTATTTATATACATATATCAAATAATATACTTTTTTATTATTTAATAAAAATATATATACTTCTTAAATTAACATTAAATTAAGTGTAATATATATAAAATAAACAAAAAAAAAAATACATATTATATAAAATATGATGTTTTTTTTTTTTATTTAATAATAATTATTTTTTTTATCTAATGCATATTTTTATATCTTTTTGTATATATAACCTTTTGGAAATATAAAAAATTATATATATATATAAATATAATTAATAAAAAAAATAAATAAAAAAAAAATAGAAAAAATATTTATAAATAATTAATTCTTTTATATATAATATTATGCTTTTATTTTAAATAAAATTTTATAATTATATATATATATATATTATTTATTTTTTTATATTCTTTATTTATAAAATAAAATACGTGTTATTTTTTTATATTTCAATAAAATAAATATTTATATTATAAATATATAACATAATTATATACTTAATTGGGGAGTATCTTTATATATATTTATTTATAAAAAAAAAATATATATATATATTTAAAAAAGAAATGTTTTTTTTTTTCTTTTTTTTTTTATAAATATATAAAATACATGTTTATACTTAATTATATATATATTATTTGTCATAATATTTACATAATTATAAAAATATATTCATAGATATAATTATTATATATATATATAATTATTATCACATATAAGTATTTTTTTCTACTTAATAAAAATATATAAAATACAATACAAAGTATTATTTTTTTTTAAACAATAGGTTTATATATATATATATATATAAACATTTTTTTTTATGTATTTCATTTGTATAGAATTATATTATTAATTTCATGTATAATATATTTTCTTTTCCTTTCTATTCATTTATAAAACACTCATTATTAATTATTAATTCTTTTTTTTTTTTTTTTTTTTTTTATATTTTTTTTTTGGGAATCATGAGAAATAATACTTTACAGTTAATATATTATATGGGTAAAATAAGATAATATTTTACTATATATTTATATTAATGCATAGATATATTATAAAGGAATATAAGCATTATATATATAAAATATATATTATATATATATATATATATATATATATATATGTATGTATGTATGTATTTATATTATATAATACATGTTTTAATTTGAAAAGATAATTGTATTCATCATTATCAATTAAAAATTGATACAATTATTTGATAAACTAATTTTTTTTTTTTTTTTTTTTATTTATTTAATTAGAGTTGTGATTAAAAAACAAAAAAATATTATTATATATATATATATATATATATATATGTATATATATTCTTTTTTATTTCATTTATATTTTTCATTCATTTGAATAATGTAATATATTTAATTTATATATATATATATATATATATATATATATATATATATATATATTTTCGACATATTTTTCATTTGACATTATAACTATAATTGTATTATTAATAATATTAATATGTTTATTCATATTTAATTATCTATTTATATTTTATTTTTCCTTTTGTTTTGTTGTTCATTTAAAACGTGTTAAATAAATATTTATGCAAAGGTCACATGGTATTTGTTTATGAATATTATATTTCCTGCATGATTATAAATAAAATGTAGTTTCTATATTTTATGGCCACCATTTATAAATATAAATATATATGTATGTATTTATTTATTTATTCATTATACTAGCCATTATTATATCCATTAATATATCCATTATTATATCCATTAATATATCCATTATTATATCCATTAATAATATCCATTAATAATATCCATTAAACTATCAATTAATATATCAATTAATATATCAATTAATATATCAATTAATATATCAATTAATATATCAATTTATCTATCCATTAATATATCAATTTATCTACCCATTCACCCATCCATCAATTAGTTTAAATTATTTATTTATTAATTTATTCATTTATCCTTTAATTTTTTTGTTTTTGTTTGTATAAATGCACACTGTTTACGAAAACGAGAATTTGATTGAATGTAGTAATTTTATGCTGAACAGAAAAGATAGCCTTGAGGAGTTTTTTGAGGTGAGCGAGATAAAAGAAGAGACTGAGGAAACATATTTGAATTATAATATAGAATGTACATTAAATAAGAAAATAGAAGATAGGAAGAGTACAGTTCCTTATAGGCGTGAAATAATAAATGATGAGAATATACAAGAGAATAAGAAATATGAAGAGGGTGGTGTTACAGAACCAATATCATTAAATTATCCATCAGAAGAAGATATTAAGAAATCTAATGATGTAGTAGAATTATTGAAAGGATATAATTTATTTGAAGAAGAAAGTGGATTAAAAAAGCGAGAAAATGTTTTAGGTATGATAAATAAATTATTCCATGAGTTTCTTATAGAATTATCTATAAATCAAGGTATAAGTGAAGAAGAAGCAAATAATATATCAGGAAATTTATATACATTTGGTTCTTATCGTTTAGGTGTAATTACACCAAATAGTGATATAGATTGTATATTTTTAGCTCCACAAAATTTGACAAGAGAAATATTTTTTAATGAATTTTATTTAAAATTACAACAAGATAGAAATGTAAAAAAATTACAAGCCTTACCAGAAACATATACACCTATTATACAATTTATGTATGACGATGTTGATATTGATTTATTATTAGCAACCTTACCATATAAAACATTAAAAGATTGTTATTATTCTTTAGATAATGATCATATATTAAAAAATTTAGATGAAGTAACAGTTCGATCATTAAACGGTATTAGAGTTGCTGACTTAATACTAAATTCTGTACCGAATAAAGATCATTTTAGAAATACATTAAGATTTATAAAACTATGGGCTAAAAGTAGAGGTATATATAGTAACATATTAGGTTTCTTAGGAGGTATTTCATGGGCATTATTAACAGCAAAAATTTGTCAGTTATATCCAAATTTTAATGTTAGTCAATTAATATGTAAATTTTTTAAAGTATATTCTATATGGAATTGGAAATATCCAGTACTTTTACAAAATATTAAAAAATATAATATTGAAGGATTAAATAATTTTCCCGTTTGGGATCCTGAAAAAAATATAAAAGATAAATTACATGTCATGCCTATAATTACACCAGCTTTTCCATGCATGAATTCAACACATAATGTTACTTATTGTACACGTAATATTTTAATAGAAGAATTTAAAAGAGCTCATTCAATTATACAATGTATGGATGATGAAAATAATATGAAATCTTCTATACCTATGAATAAATTATGGCAAAATAATAATAATAGTAATAATAATGTTTGGATGACTATTCTAGAACCATTAGATTTATTCAGTACATATAAACATTTCCTACATATACAAATTATGGGTATTAATGAATTTATATATAATAGTTGGAAAGGATGGATTGAAAGTAAAATACGTCTCTTATTCAAAAAATTAGAAACTATTAATGAATTAAAAATTAGACCATTTCCTAAATTCTATTTCTATAAAAAAGAAAAATTATATTATTGTTCATCCTTTTTTATAGCACTCATATTCTTTTATAAAAACCCATATGAAAATACCTTTAACTTATCATATGCTATTCGTGATTTTATTGATATTGCCTTGAATTGGCCACAAAAAATTAAATATCCAAACGCCTTCAAAATTAATATCATGTATCAAAAAAGATCACAAGTTCTGGAATTCTTAGATATAGTAACAAAAGAAGAAAACCAAAAAAATAAACATCTCATGGAAAATACGGACAAAGATCAAATTGATCATAATCAAAATGGATATAGAAATAACCATAAAAATAAGCAATTTGATGAATACGACGATCACTTATTTAATTGAACAGAATATTCATATTATTTTAAGTGATATATGTATTCTCTTTTTTTTTTTTTTTTTTTTTTTTTTTTTTTTTACAAATCATATAAATAACGTGATTAAAACGTTATTTCACTTAAATGAAAGTTAATACGTGTATATATTATATATATATTATTACATATAATATGTGTGTATTCAAAAAATATATATTTTTTTTTTTTGGTACCACCGAATAACTTTTTTTTTTTTAATTTTTAATTTTTTTAATTTTTTATTTTTTTATTTTTTATTTTTTTATTTATTATTTTTTTATTTTTTTATTTATTATTTTTTTAATTTTTTCATTTTTTCATTTTTTTTTTTTAATTTTTTCATTTTTTTTTTTTATTTTTATTACCATCATTTACATATTAACACTAAATTCATTATTTGCTGCTCCCTCCCTTAACAAAATAATGTGTAGCTTAAACTTGTTTATTATAAGTCAACAAATTAAATATTTAATATAATGAAAAGAAAAAATATATGTGCATGAAAATAATAGAACAAATAGATAGAAAGATGAATGTGTATATTATTTTATATATGATTCTCTTTTGTGATATATGAAAGGAGAAAATATATTTTTATAAATTTTTTTATTTTTACAATAGTAAAAATAGTGTTCAAATTGTAAGTTTTAAATTATTACATAAAATTAAACATATAAATAAATAAATATATATAATATATTACATTACATTACTTATTACTACCAAAACATAAGTATTATAATAAGCATAAAATGTTTCATGCAAGTCTACATAAAAAAAAAAAAAAAAAAAAAATATGAAAAAAATTTTGAATTTATTTTTCTTTCTTATTATAATTGTATCCCTTTTGTATAAAAACAATAAGGTAAAAATTTAATAATAAGGACAAGTCCTTTCACATATATATATATATATATATATATATATATATATATATATATCCATTATTATAAGTTAATTAAATATTTTATTTTATAAAAAATAGACTTTTTTCCATCTTTCAATAGAACCATGTGTGTATAGTGGGGATTTAGGAAAAGAAAAAAAAAAAAAAAAATACTTTTTTTTTCGTGAAATCTGAATGATTATAAAATTTCCTCTCTGAACTACTATATATTTCTTTTTATGAATTGTTAATTTCTGTTTTATTTTGCTCAGTTGAAAGTTTATGATGATTAAAATATGATTGCTTTAAGACTTCTGGGTTTTTATATAATAAAGGATACAAGAATTCCGTTTTTAAAATAAAGTTAGGTACAAATTCATATTTTTCCATGATATGATATAATGAAAAATTGGTAAAATTTTTTAGACGATCTTCTTTTTTTTCAGCCAAAAGAGGTAAACTTTTTCTGTTACTTAATCTTTTAAACCATTTACAAAGGTTTTCATAATCTTTCAATTTTAACTTAGCTGTCATTTTCTTTTATGTATCTTTTTTATTTTGATAAATATATTTAATATGTATGAAAATGATCTTTGCAGAACATATTTCAACAAATATATAAAAATATATATATATATATATATATATATGTATATCTTTTTTTTTTATATTATTTATTACTTAATTATTTTTTTATTTTTTTATAAAATAAGAAAGATAAATAAAAAGAAAAAATAATATATATGTATATATATATATATATACTTATCAATTTTTTTTTTTTTTTTTTTTTTTTTGTCAAAGTAGGGAGGCAGGTATCTGTATTCCTTTATAATATGTGAATGTTAAGTATATTATTTAATTTATATATATTTTTCGTTTTATATATTTATTATATATGCTACATATACATATATATTTATATATATATCTTATTTTTTTTATTTTTATATATAGTATTCCTAATAAATATATAAAGAAAATTGCAAATAATAAAATAAAGAATAAATATATTATATATATATATATGTTATATTTTTATTTTTTGGTAGTATTTCTTTTCGGATTCTTTTAAGAAATGAGAATAAAATAAATAATAAATTATTAACCATATAAATAAATAATATACATAAATAATTACATATATATATATATTTTACATATAAATTTATATTTGATATAAAAATTAAAAAATTGTGTCAAAGAAATGCAAAATGCGTGGCATAAACTAAACAAAGCCGTTCAAAATATCCAGAATGTCATACTTACTGATGATGATAATGGCAATTCAATAATAAAAGATGAATATAATAATGACAAAGAAGAACATACAAAAAGTTCTGAGAGAACTTTTAGTCTTTCTAATTTGAAAACCTTTTCGCAAATTAGTTATGATAGGAAAGGTTTTCACTTATCTTATGATAATAAACAAAATGATAATAAAAGTTTTAATGAATATGAAAATGTTGAGAATAAAAACAATAATATTTTAAAATCTCATAAAGAAAATATTATAAAAAATGATAAAGAAATAATATACAATATGAAAAATATATTATATGAAGAAATAATAAATAATATAAACCTATTTAAAAAATTTATGAAAAATGAAAAGGCACAATTATTAATCAATGAATATAAAATTAATTATTATAATTCAATGAAAAGTGATTTTTTTTTCTTAAATTATATTTCTATAAGTAAATATATTTTACTTATATTATCAAAATTTTTAAATATTCATTTGATTGATAATTTTGAATGTATTCATATAAATAATAAAGAAGAATATGAATATTATATAAAAAATTTATTTTTTGACATACTCAAAATTGAGAATATCCATCATCTATATGATAATAATACACTTTCTGAGGAAAATATAAGTAAACAGGGAATTCTTAATAATATATATAAAAGTGGAAGTTTTCATAATAATCATAATGTTGTAGAAATAAATAATACTAATAAAAAATTTTTAGAAAAGGACACTGGACAAAAAAATGAAGCTTCACCTAATACATTAATAAGATGCAATTCTTTAGATTATATATTAAGGTATAAAAATAATCTTACTTTTAATAATGAAAAAACATCACCCTTTTCCATTATAGGTGATATATCATCTAAAAAGGATGTAGACCAAATGAATAAACAAATGGATATCCAACATGATATACATAAACAAAATTTAAATAATAATATGAAAAGAGAACACATCACTCAATATAATAACAATAATGAATATGCTATTATAAATGAAAAAAATGATAATAATCATATTGATATATCACTTATGGGACATGAACAAGTAGGACAAATTAATCAACCATTATATACCGATTATAATAATAATTATACTCATAGTAATAATATATATGATGATAATAATTCTTCTTGTTTCTATTCCAAACAAACAAGTAATAAACCATTTAATAACAGTAATCTTCATAATATTGAGAACAAGGACTTTTGTCAAAATATGGAAAATTATACTCCATATAATAATAATAATATGAAAGAAAATAGTTTAGTTAATTCAAAAAAAATATTTGATCCATTCCCAGATAAATCTTCTCTCACCGAATGTGAAGAAGAAGAATTTGTTATTAGAAACGACACAAAAATTGATTTCTCAAAAATTATTAAATCAATGAAAGAAGAACATGATATTAAAATTGAAATATTAAATTCTAAAATAAAAATTTTAAAAGACGAACTAGCTAAAAATAATGATGTGCAAACAAATATGAGAAAAATGAAAAAGGATATAGAAAAATATCAAAAAGAATTAGATAATAAAAATCAAATTATCGATGATTTACATCAGGAAAAAAATATTTTACAATATCGTTTAGATGAACTGGAATTAAAATTTAAAGAAAATACAAATTCGGGTGATACCAAAGAAGCATTAAAACAATATTGTGAGAAAAACCATATAGATAAACAAATAATTATAGAATTAATAAAAAATAGTAATGATATATTAAAGAAAAGAAATGTGAAGAAAGAAATATTTCTTATATTGTGTAATATATTAGGTATAAAAAATATGATACCTGGTTTAGAAGAAAAGGATATATCAGAACAATTCTTGGAATTTATGGATGAAGAGACAAAATAATTTTAACTCCATATACTCTTTGGTATATATATATATATATATATATATATATATATATATATTAATTTTTCAAGGTTCCTTTTTATTTATTTATTCATTCATTTATTTTTTTAGTATATTATATATATATATATATTGCATTACAATTTTATGCAATTATTCAAATACATATGTATTATTCCTTTTAAAATGATTTTTAATAGTTCCATATGTTCCTACCAATTTTTATTTTTATTTTATTTTTTGTTTTGTTTTGTTTTGTTTTATTTATTTATTTAGTTATTTATTATTTTTTAAATGAATCCCATTTTATCATTCGCATATATTATATTTTTTTTTTTTTGACATAATTTTTTAATTTTATCCTTTTAATGATTTTTAATGTTTTCCTTGTTATATAAGAGCAGGAAATTTTCTTATACTCAATTGTTACCAATGTATATTTATATGTTATTTTATAGAATGTTTATATAAAATTATTCATATATACATAAAAATAAATAAATATATATATTTGTGCATTATCTTGAATTCACTGTGGTGCTTTCATAAAGTGATAGATTTAAAATATGCAAAGATATACATATTATGACAAACAAATAATGTCAATTTTGAAATGTGTACATATTTATAATATATAATATAAACATCTCTTTTTTCAATGTAATACGTAATCATATAAACAATTAAGTATTAATATTTTGCAACCAATAAGAAGCTCTAAAATGCTAAAATGTACTATTTCTGTCTAACAATTAAAGGAATAATATTAAATGTAAATATCATACTACTCTATTTGACTTTAAACAAAAAAAAAAAAAAAAAAAAATTTCCTGAACCGTTCAGAATTTTATTTGATATTATTAAAAAATAAGACAGCCAATATATTTTTTTAAAATATTACTAAATATTATAAATGGCTTTATGATATATATATATATATATTATATTTTTTTTTATGGTTGTTATCAAATAGCTATTTAAAAAAAAAAAAAAAAAAAAAAAAAAAAAATGTCTACATATAAAAAAATATTAAATTTTGTAATGGTAGATATAATCATATATAACAATAATGAAAAAGATATAAATAACATATATATTATCTTTAAAAAGAACAAAATGTAAAAAGAAAAATTAAGTGATTATATCAGTATATATAAAAATCATCAGATTTATTTTTATTGTGAACTTTTGCGTATGTATAAATTATAAAATATGAATATATTTTTATATGTTATTTCATAATTTTAATATATATACAAGCGAAAATTTGGGTTATATTATTCTTCCATATAATAATAAAAAAAAATATTGACAAAAATGAAATTTTCGAATAAAACGAATATATATTAAGAGAACATTTATCTATATTGATAAACTTAACATAAGGACAAATATATATAATAATAAATATAATATATATATATAAGGGAACAATTTAATAATAATATTCCATGTCGTTATTTTCCTATGTCCACTTTAAAATAATAATAACATGAGTAATATTATTTTAGAAAAAAAGGAACATTCGAAAAATTTTAAGAAATTCAAAAAGGTTGTAAAGAAGAATGCAAATGATAAGACTGAAAATGTTTATTCAAAGAAAGGATATAAATCAAAGGATGATATAAATTTAGTTAACCATATTAGCAATAGGAAAAAAAATAATATCATGAGTAAAATAAACAAAACAGCTTCAACAAAAATTTATATTAATAAAAAAGGTATTTCTAATAATGAAAATAGAAATAATGAATTAATTAAATATGCTACTGATATTATATCTTTATTTGATAATAATAAAGAGGAAGTAAGAAACGAAAGTGACAACAATTTGAATATAGTTTATAAAAATCATGAAGAAATTGGAGCTTTTTCAAATAAGAATATAAAGAATACATCAGAAACGTTAAATTGTTTCAATGAATCAAAACAGATAAATTCCTTTGAATTTTCTTTAGAAATAAATAATGAAAATAATTATCATTTATCAAAACATGTAAAGGAATTAATAAATTATACGAGTAACTCTGAGCCATATTTTAGTGACACCGAATTTATTTCTGAAAATAATAAAAGTAATAATAAATCAAATGAAAGAACGAAAAAGAAGAAAATGACAAAGTTCAAAGAAACGTTTAAAAACAAAAAATATAAAAAGGAAAAAGAAAATATAATTATTGATTATAATACAGATATTATATATAAAAATTTAGATAATTTAAAATCTTTATACCAAGGAGTACATGAATCAACATCTTTCTGTATGACGAAATTGATGAATAGTAGAATACATGTTCAGAAAAATATAGCAAAATATGATGATATCTTATCAGAACATAGTGAGAATATATTAAACAAATTTGATATCTTCATTGAAGAAGATGTGAAAGATGTTCATGAGTCCAGTAATAGAATAAAATGATAATAAAATAAAAATATATATATATATATATATATATATATATGTATATGTTTTTTTTTTTTTTTTTTTTTTTTTTTTTTGTTAGGATCTGTTTATATTGATCAAATATGCGAATGTTTTACTTACATTATGTCTATCACATTAACCAAATGATACAACATTATGAATTATATATGGATTGGGAATGAATAATTTAACTATTTACTTTTTTTTAATAGAAAAATATATTGTGATTTAATTTTTTTTTTTGAAGACAATATATATTCTTATAATTTTTTTTTCGTTCATTTTTGCAAAAATTACTGTGAATCGTTTTTAAAAGATACATATAATACTTATATATATTTATTTATTTTTATAATTTTTTTTCTATGCGTCTGAAATAAGCATTTAACATTTAAAAAAAAAATAAAAAACAAAATGACATGAAATAAATTAATTTGATATAAAATATAAGGTTTGTCCTTCTTGGACAATAAAAAAAAAAAAAAAAAAAAAGAATTTTATAAGTATAAAATTAACATGTCCACATAACAAAAAACAAAAACATAAATATGTATAATATATATATTTTATATATTTTTTTGTTTAAACAAGATATCAGATGAATACATAAATTAATATTATATCGACAATAAGAAAGTAATCATTTAATAATTACACACAAAAACAGTTATTTAATTTATTATTATCTTAACGAAATTATTTGAAACAAATGAATTAAAAATTAAAACGAAGATATATATATATATATATATATATATATATATATATATATATATATTATTTTAATAAAATTTTGACATTGCTATGCATAACCTTTGATAATATTAATTTTATTATTAATTTTATTAGACAAATTAGTAACATGGTTTTTATAAAACAAGGTGATTTCTTTGACCACTTCATGCTCTGAGTTCTGTAAGAATGAAGGGCAAACAGTTGCTTGCGAGGTATAATTCTCTAGAATATTTAACAAGGAATTTAATTTTTGATTTAAGGTTGTTAATAAATTAATTTGTGTATGGACTAAATTTTTGATATTATCATTATTATTGTGTGAAGTAATTTTTTTTTTATCCATATATATTGATTGTATTATTAATGAGAAGATGGTAATATTGTGAACAAGATAATTATAATGTTTAAATAAACAAGATAAATTAATAATCTGGTAGGAATTATCATTAGTTAATATCTTTTGATAATAATGTATGTTATTGAATAAATATATAAATATATCATTGTATAAGGATTGTATAGTGTTAACCGATTCATATATATCTTTGTCTTCTAATATTTCTAAGTACATATGTATAATGGCTAATGAGCATTTATAATACATACAAGAAATATATGTATATATATCATTATGAAAAGCAGCTTGTAAATTATCATGATTGTCTATGTATGGGTAGTATCCTAATTTTTCATTGAAGAGAAATGATTGGTTAAAATCATATTGATAGTTAGTTTTATTTTTGATGACTGTACATTTCTTTTTTTGATCTAATAAAAGATCTGAATATTCATATAAATCGTTATGACAATTATCATGATTATTATAATTAATATGATTATTACAACTATTATTATTATTATTAATGTGATTATTCATATTATTATTATTTTCATTTTTGTGATGATTATTACCTATAATATTGCTATAATTCATGTCCATATAATTATTAACATTAGTAATATTTTGTTTGGCATTAATAGGTAACAATTCTGTATTATTATCACTAGGTTCCTTTTCATATTCAGTCAATTCATAATAATAAATAATATATAACAAATAGGAATATGCACATTTTACTTTCTTAAGTTTTTTTTTTTTTATTTTATCCTCTTGGAATGTATTAAAATAATATGCCTTGTGAAATATATATGTAATTGTATTGAGTATAATAGAATTTATATATATCATTTGTATTGGATAATTAAAAAGATCAGTTAAGCAATTATCAAAAGGAGAATATTTTGAATATTGATTAAATTGATCATTATATTTATTCTGTCTAAAAATATATTTGTTTTTATAAATGTAATTATCTTTATCTAAGGATACGTATGTATTAGGATTTGTGTAAAAGTTGACTTCATGTGATTTTATTGAATAATCTGCATATTTTTTTAAATTTTCATATGAGACAATATCATCACTATTACATTCACATATTTTATTTTTATAATTTAATGAGTTATGAATTGTATAATCATTAGTATAGTCCTTATGAATATTTTTCATATGTTCATCATGTTGACAATGGAAATATTTGTCAGTACTAATTGATGGAATACCAAATAGATCAGTTATTTTTGTTATATTAGATACATGTTCGTGACTAGCTATTTGAACACTTCCTTTATTATTATAAAAGTTAGATAAGAATATCATAGGATATATAGTTTTTATATCTCTTATCATATGTACTCCACATACTTCTGAAGGTGTTAATACTTTAATTTTTTTCAAATATTGAAAATGATCAATATCATCTAATGATTCATATAATATATTATTAAAAAAGAATGTGTCAAAAGATTTATAAAAAGAAAAATGAAATGATGGAATATTATATTTCATTAAAACTACTTGATTATCTATAATTAAAAAATGATATTTATTTAATAACAATTTGGAATATAAATCTTTAAAAGGATATGTTTCATTTATATTATCATTATTTAATTTAATTAATAAATATAATGGGAAATTTTTATTTTCACCAAATATTATTTTTTGTATTATATTATCTTCTTTTAAAATTATTTTTTGTTTTGTGTATTTCATTTCTTCCTTGTTTGTTGGTTCATTTATATCAGTGTCTAATGTATCTTCATAACAATTACTATCATTATTAATTGAATTATCATTATTAGTTAAACTATCATTATTAGTTGAACTATAATTATTAGTTGAACTATAATTATTAGTTGAACTATAATTATTAGTTGAACTATAATTATTAGTTGGACTATCTTTATTATTTTGGTTATTTCTATCTTTTATAAGTTTTATTTGTGCATGGCCCTTAATTCCTTTATTATTATTAATAATATTATTGTTATAGTTCCCATTAATATTATTATTATTATTATTATATTCCTTTGATATTGGAAACTTAGTAACATGTTCAAGGTCACTTAAATAGAAATTTTTCAAACTGCTAAAAAGATGAAAATGGAAAACTCCTTTTTGTGCCTCAATTTGTTTTTTAAATAGATATATTAATTTTATATAATACATCATAATGTTAGATGAATTTAAAAAATAAGAATTAATAATTTCATTAATTTTAAATGAAGAATTATTCTGAAAACATTTCGGTATGGTATTTTTTAGAGTACTTTGTTGAACAGTATAATAATTTAATATATTTTTTAATATTTTATCTATATATGTATCATAATAAGAATAATAATATGTATGCATAAATAATATTGGTGAAAATGTTATGAGTTGTATATTTTTAATATTTAATTTTTCTGTAATCATTGAAAGATTAGAAAAGTTTCCTATAATATTATTTAGATATATTTTTAATACTAATACATTTATATATTCATTATTTAATACTGGTTTTTTTTTTTTTTCTTCATTATTATTTTTTGTTAATTTCATATTATATTGATGAGCATATTTTAATAAACTTAATGCAATCAAATAATATCCTCTATGTATTAATTTTATATCATGTGATATATTTTTTTTTTTTTTCTTTTCTATATCATTTGGTTCTGATAAAATATTATAAGAAAAATTATTTGACATTATATAATTATGATCAACATTATGGTTTATACTATACATACAATTCATATTGTTTATATTATTCATATTATTCATATCATTCACTTTATTCACATTATTTATATCATTTATATCATTCATATGATTGTTATTTATTCCTTCATTTGAATAATCAATTAAATTTAAAAAATCTTGCACACTTTTATATTCACTAATTTCCATCTTCATATCATGTATACCAAAAAATTTTGAAAACATAGTATAAATATTTTTATTAATACTTAAATGGTTGTTTGTTTTATATACATTGCATTTATCTAAATATAAAGCCATTTCCACTAATAAGGTAACCATATTATCATCTGTTATAATTACAACATTAGTTACTTCATAATATAAGGATAATAATCTATTGAATGATTTAGGTACATCATTTTTATATAATATATATAATAGCTTTTCAAAATTATATATTTGTTTATAATAGTTTAATATTTTTCTTTTACTATATTTAATTTCTTCTGTTTCTTTTGGAGATTGTGTTTGTGTATTTGTTTGTATATGATTATCATTTGATGATTTTATATTTTTTAATGCATGTTGAATTAATGAATAGACAATATTTCTCATACATGTTATAAAAATTATTAATATGGATACCATATCATCATTTAGAAAACTAATATAATTTTTGATATAATATAATAATTGATAATTTTCAGATTCTTTTAAAATAAATATAAATAAGAAATATAGAAATGCTTTAATGGTATTGATATTTTTATATATCAATGAAATATCTTCTTTATAATTCTTTATGTTATTATCTAACATATTTATTATATGAAAAAATTCTGATTCATTATATTGTATGTTTTTATTATAAGTTTCTTTATATTGATAATTTGATATTTTATTATATACATTTTTATATATGGAAAGTATATCATCTATAATTTCTTGTATTATATCATCCATATAATAATGATAATTATGATCATGATTATTAATATGTTCATGATTATTATTATGATCATGATTATTAATATGTTCATGATTATTATTATGATCATGATTATTATCATTCATATTATTCATATTATTATTATTTTTTATATTCATATTATTATCATTGTTGTAATGAATGGTACCATTTTGTGTTTGGATTATATTCTTCCAAAAATCTGATATATCCATAGGAATAAATTTTGTACTTGTTTTATTTTTAATATATGTATTAATAAAACACTTTTTACAAAATTCTATATACATTAAATCATTTTTTTTATAATTATGAAATATATTATTTTCATTTTTTTGATAAGCTAAATGATGTATTATCATCTCATCTTGTTTATTTAATAAATGAATAACAATATCCATGTATAAAATATAATAATCTGTATTTTCTGGTATTTGTTTAATTAAATATGTTATTATATCTATACACTTATCCAATTGATTAAATATTAGATAGGTATATAATTTATATATACTATATTGTAATGGATGTAATAAATAATCATTTTTATGAGCATATTCACTTATGTCTAAACATTCTTGAAACTTTCTTCTTTTTATATTTAAAAAAAATAATATTAAAAAAAAAGAAAAATTTTCAATAATTTTATCAGTATTTAAACACTGATAATTTTTTAAAAAATTTAAACATAAATTATAAACATTAATATTATTATCTGCATTATTCATATATAATAATAAACTATTATATAATAAATATTTACTATCATTTGTACTTTTATATAATTTTAAACATATTTGATTACCTCTTTTATAAAAACAATTATTTAAACAATAATCAAACAAATTTTTTAATATCCTTTCTGAATCCATTTTATTTTTATTTACACATTTTAAATTAGTATTATTATTTTTATTAACTTCCACCTTTTTTAATACATCTTCATATATATCTATTAATTTTACTTCTTCATTTATATTACTATATATATTTACTAATATATAAAACATATTTTCATCTAATTCATCAGAATCTATATTGTTTAGAATGTTTTTACATTCTTTTATTTCATTTAAATACGAATGTAGTAAACATTTTAATAATAAGTAAACTCTTTCATTTTTTTTACTCTTAAGTCCTACATTTATTAATTTCTCGCACTTTTTAAAGGATTTCTCATCCATCAAATTTAATATTTCCAACGTCTTGGAATTCATGCTATGTACATAAAATTTGTTATTAAAAGGATATGTATATCTACATATATATAAATATATATATATGTATAATATATATTTATATATTCATAATATTTATAATGTTTATATGGTTTCTCAAAAATATAACACATATAACATTAAAAACACAATATAAATATTAAAAATATATATACATAAAAAGAAATTTTATCTCTTTAATTATATAGATATTGTATGAATAAATAAATAATAAAAATATATATATATATTATATTTATAACAATATTTATAAATGGGGAGAAAATTAAAAAGTTAAATTTTCTTTTTGTATTTTATTATTCTTTTTTTTTTTTTTTTTTTTTTTTTATATATTAAAACTTTTACTCAAAGTAGAAAATAAGATTCAATAATATATTAAATAATTCAAAAGGAGAGCCATTAAAAATATGATAATAAATAAAATCATTAGATATAATTATATATATATTATAACATTATTAGAAACAAAAAATATATATATGTAATATATATAATATATATTAGAATAATTTTATTAATATTTTAAAACTAATAAATATATAAGAAAATATATATAAGAAATATATAAAATAATATTAACAAAAAAAAAAAAAAAAGAGAAAAAAAAAATACTGGAAAATAAAAAGAGATGAAACAAAAAAAAAAAAAAAAAAAAAAAAAAAAGAAGAGAAAAGATAGAAACAAAACAAAATTAAACTAAAAATAAGAACAAAAACAATGAAAACATTTCTATATAATAAAATTTAGTATATATATTTTTTTTACAAAAAAAAAAAAAAAATTATTTATAAAAATAGGCCTACAAATATGAATTATCAATAACATAGGATTATTTTTGACTTCAAAAAAAAATTATACATATTATATATATATATAATATATATGTAAAATTAATATTATATATATAGTATATTATATATATAGTATATATATATATATATATTATATATGTTCCACTATATTAATATTACATATATACATATAGGAGATAAAAATTAATAACATGTAAAAATATATAAAAGAAATATAAAAAAAAAATATAATAAAAAATATCACAAAAAAAAATATGATAAAAAATATGAAAAATAATATGACAAAAAAACAAAAAAAACAATGTAGTTAATTATAGAAAACATGATAAAGTGACATTTTTAAAATGAATTTAAATACAACAAAAATATTAAAAAAATGAAAATACAAATAAAACAAAAATATTTTATCATGTGGAAACATACAACTACAAATAAAAATTATTCTTAAAATAAAAATTACTGTGACAAAAAGGAAAAATAAAATAAATATTTTTTATGAAATGGAAATATAAAAAACAAATATGTTGAGAAATAAGAACGAATAATAAATAAATAAATAAATAAGCACATATAAATTAATTATATTAATAAATATATTTATAATAACATTATGTGTGCAAAAAATATATGAAATATAAAAAATATAATAAAATAATAACTGTACTACATTCCGTACAACGTTTATTCATCTTTTTTCTTTTTTTCTTTTCTTTTCTTTTTTTTTTTTTTTTTTTTTGTATATTTTTGATTTCATCACTTTTGTCAATCTTTGGTATATTTATTTTTTATTTTTTTTATTTTTTGGTAAGCTTCCCATTATTATGTTCTTAAAATATTTATTTTTAAACATTATTTAATATGTAAAACAATAGAGCATGGGCTTTTATTTATTTTTTATTTTTTATTATTTTATTTTTTTTCTTTTACTGTTTTAAATTGTTGAGAAAAATTTAGGGACATATATAAACAATATAATTATATGAATTTGTTTTTCTAATTTTTCGTTTTTAAATTTTATGTTAAGTAATTAAATATATACATATATATATTTTTTCTTAAAGTATGCAAATAAAGAATAAATCAATATCCTTTGTTGGTGTTATGCTTACTGACCCTTCATTTAGAAGGTTTATAATTTTTTGTATAATATCAGCTATTATTTGGTAATACATAAATATAAATATAAATATAAATATAAATATATATATATATATATATATTTATTTATTTATTTTTTTATCTTCGAATAGGTTTATTCCGCTTTATAATGTATATGTGTATTTATTTTTAAACAACTATAGACATCACTTAACTGTTCATCACAAAATATATGAATACCTAACAAATGGAATTCTTATAATTACATTTTATTTTATGTTCAGACAAAAAAATATTGGGGGAACAGTAAAAGATGTTTTAAAAAATAAAAACAAGTTAAGAGGAAAAGTTGTAATAATAACGGGTTAAAAAAAAAAAAAAAAGGAAAAAATATATTAGTTTTTACTTTAAAATAAATAATCTTATATTAATGATTTGCTCATTCGATTGGATAACCATATAATTTAAAAAAATCAAAAAAAAAAAAGATATGTATATATATATATATATATATATATATTGAATTAATTCAGGGGGATATAAAGGAATTGGTCTTGCTGCAGTTATAGAATATGTGAAATATGGGTGTGAAATTATTCTAGCCTGTAGATGTAGTAAACGTATGGAAGAACTTCGAAAGGATTTATTATCAAAATATCCAGAGTAGGAATAATAAAACACACATAATACATACATACATATATATATATATATATATATATATATATATATATATATATTTATTTATTTATTCATTTATATAATAGTGTTTCCATTTCTTTGTTTGTTTCTTTTTTTTACTAGTGCTAAAATAAATTCTGTTCAATTAGATTTATCAAGTTATGAAAGTATCGAAAAATGTGCAAATAACATATTAAAAAAATTTCCTAAAATTGATATTATAGTAAATAATGCAGGTAATAATAATTAACATATATATATATTTATATTTATATGTATTATTATTTGCCTTATTTTACAACATATAATATATATTAATCCCTATTATATAGGAACGTTAAATCAAACCCTTGAATATATTAATGGGTTAGAATATACATTTTTTGTTAACTATTTTGGTCACTTTTATTTAATTCATTTATTGTATAAAAGAATTTTAGCTTGTGACACTTTAATTATAAACATGAGTAGCATAGCACATGCTATGCTGAATGACAAGGTTAGTTTTTATATATATTTAGTTGTATATACTTAAAATAAATTGACAGTATGAAAAATGAAATATATATATTTATTTTATTTAATATTATATTAATTAGGATGTGAAATATGATTTTATTTTTGAGAGAAAATCAAAAACTGATACCAATTCAAATTTATTATATAGACGTGAATATAATTTTTCTAAACTATGTATGCTTTATTACACCCAACAATTGCAAATCAGGTATCATCATTATTATGTATATATATATATATATATATATATTATAATAAATAATTACAAAAAGAAATTTTTTTTTTTCTTTTACATACATATATTAAAATATATATTTATATAGATTAGAGAAGGAATCAACTAAAGCATGTACAGTGTCTATAAATCCAGGATTAGTAAAAACAGATTTATTTCGAAATGAACAATGTTGGTTTAGGTCTTTATGTAAAAATGTACTTTTTGTAAAAACACCCTTACAAGGTGCACAAAGTATATTGTAAGTTTTTTTTTTTTTTTTTTTTTTTTTTTTTTTTTTTTATTCATTAGAGATTATATATAAATAGAAAGGAAAAGAGAATATATTCTGCTTATATTATACACATAGTTCACATATATATATATATATATATATATATATATATATATATATCATTTATATATTATTTTATGTTTATTTTGTTTTCCCTTTAGATATGTGAGTTTGCTAAATCGTGACCAGCTAGCTAAAGGGTCATATTATTCAGATTGCAAAACAGATTATGTCCGATCGTATGCAAAGGATCTAAAAAAATCCGAGGTAATTATTATATATATATATATATATATATATATATATATATATATATTTATTTATTTATTTATATTTATATCATATAAATAAAAACAGTATTATATTTTAACACATAATGAATAAATATTTATGCACAAATAAAAAATACGGCAAATGTGTTTTATGAGTTAATAAAAACAAGAATATGTATAAATATTTTTTTGTGCTTTTTGTTATATGATTATACATATAATTTAAAAGGAAAAAAAAAATAAAGCGTATACATACACCAACAAAAAAAAAAAAAAAAAAAAAAAAAAAAAAAAAAAAATATACTTAAATATATGCACATATATATATATATATATATGTGTGTGCCCATACGCATCTGCATTATAATTTTATTATTTTCCTTTATAGGAATTGTGGGCTATTTCTGAAAAAATTTTAAAGGATAGGTGACCTTATAGATGGATAAAAAATAAACGAGAACATGTATATGTTATAATATATATTACTTATTTTTATTTATATCTGTTATTTTCATTTAATTTTATTTTAAATAATTATTTAAATAATAATTCATTGCATAGTTTAATATAAAATTGTAATAAAATTGAATGGTGTCTTTAGAATTTGTCAAAATATTTTGCTCATCAAAACTAACAGTTGCAGCATTAAAAAGGATATAATGATTTTCGTTCATATTAATGTTATTTGTATTATATTGATCAGTATATGTATTATTATTATTATGAATATTTTGCGTTACATTTTGAAATGATGTATACTCTTTAAAGTTTATAAATGTATGCATATTATTAATATTATCATATTCATTGGTATGAGTATTTTGTCGAGTATTTAAAAAGAATTGTTTATAATCTATATATTTGATAACATAAATAAACTGGCCCTCTATATTAACTGTATTAATGATTGGAATAAAATTAATAAATAGTCTTTTAAAGAAACCAACTAATTCATTATTTTTTATTTGAATAAATAAATCGAAATTGGTATTTTCAATTTGATTAATTATTATATTTTTATTTTGGTCATATTTATCTAATAGGTATATATCATCTGTTTTGAATTTATCATTATTATATGTACTAAGATTTTCACACTCATTTATTTGTATATCATTATTATTATTATTATGTTCTTGTTGTTGTTGTTGCTGTTGTATTAATATTTCATTTGATCCTTTTTTTTTATTTGCACATGATAGATGTTTATATAATTCTTCAAAATTTTCTATACATCTATACCATCTTGAATCGAAATCATAAAAACATAATGGAAACAATAATATAGACAAATGAACATTTATAACATTACAAATATGATCATATATATATGGTGTATATTCATATACATATATATTTATAAATATATTCCATTTGTGATTTTTATTTATATTTATATTATTAATTTTATTTTCAAATATATAATCATACAAATTATATATTATATTATTCATATATAAATTATTTAATGATTCATCATTATAATTTATTTTTATATTCAGAATTTTATTTTTATTATTATTTATGTCACTCCTATAATTATCTTCAGTCACTTCATTATTATCTATATTATTATTACTTTCATTTATGAATTCATTTTCATCTATTATTTGTTCATCCTGTATATTATTTTCATCATAATTAATTGTTAAGGTTAAATTTGAAATTAATATATTTTTTTCACATACATAATAAATATTATTTTCTAAATTATTGTCGTCCCTTGTGATATTCAACTTAATCTTTTTCATTTTTTTTTTATATGATATATAAAAATAATTAAATTAAGGACTTACGAAAAAAAATAAACATATTATTATTACAAATAATGCTAATTATAACAAATTAATCTATATAAAGTATAATAACATTTTTTTTTTTTTTTTTTATAAAATTATATATTTCTTCTCAAAATTGATTTGTATGTATAATTACATATGAGTGTTATATATAAAAGGGATCATCATATAAGTATTTATGTAAATTTTATTTAGTTTAATGGTCGTTATAATAAAATTATAAGTATCTTTAAATATAAAATATATTATATATAAATAAATAAATAAATAAATATATATATATATATTATTATTATGTTGTAAAAAAAAAAAAAAAATGAAGATTCATGATATTGAAATAATAATATTACATATATATATATTGTAACATAGAAGTACAAATTTTGTATGATACAGCGACTATTTTTTTATATATATTTTTTTTTAATATCTTAAAAATAGATAGCTTACAATTAAAAAAATAATAAAAAAAAAAAAAAAAAAAGAAATTCCATATGTAAATAAAGTTATGTACCTTTAAAATTAATATAATTATTTTTATTCAATAAATCTATAATTATTCTTTTTTTCTTTTTTATGAAATAGAAATATTTTCCATGTAATAAAATGAAGTCTCAATTAATTAACAAATTTGGAAAAGCCATATTATTTTACATAAAATATAAAAAGATACTTATATAATATATATATTTAATTGACACTTAAAAAAATGAATAAATCAATAAAATGTTAAAAATATATATATATATATATATATATATATATATTTTTAATAAAATAAATTAATTCATAGGTATTATAATAGAATGTAGGAAAAAATATGTTACAGACATATTGCTGTTTATTGTTGTTTATTTATACATATTAAATAAATGATAAATTTTTTCATGTTATTTATAGAACAAAATATATATGAATTAAATTTTGTAAGAGTAATAATTAAAATGAAAATATGGAAAATATTATATATATATATATATATATATATATATATACTTACATATGTGATGAATTTTTAATAAGATTACATATGATTATTATTGTGTATATAAATACAAGTATGTACTATAATATAT